>NC_087159.1:2387500-2400000 GCF_035594125.1 Scylla paramamosain | reverse complement strand
TCTTATAACGCGGGCCAACCACAGCAATCCACGTAGCACAGCCCAGCACCTCTGCACCGCTACCACCACCATCACCACCACCACCACTAGCACGACCTACCGCCCTCTGCCTCCTTCACAAGCAAGAACATTTATGACACCACGTCCCACAGGTGCTCTAGACGCCCTCGCCGCAATAAACGCTCACAGTAAACTTGCCTGGGTGGAAAAAAAACATGATGAAGTGTACCAAGGATGAAAATTCGCAGCATTGTGTGTGTGCGTGAGAAAATTTATATCGGGCGGAGCTGTAAAGACCAAGGCAAATATTCATGAGTGTGATATGCAATGCGCCGTAAACAAAAGGCTCCACAAGGCAAGACTGGTGCCAGGGAAGGAAGTCTTGAAAGGCCGCCTGAGTACTGCGTTTAGAGGCACCTGCAGGAAGAATAGAAAGAGAGGACATGGGTGGAAGGCGGATTGTTCTTCTCCCTCCTTTCCTCTTCCTCTACTTCCTTCCTTTCTCTCTCCCTCGAAATGTCTACCACCGTCCTCCCTCCATCTCTCTCTCTCTCATCACCTGCAGAAGATAAAGAGAGGGAGGACATGGGTGAAAAGCGGATTGTTCTTCTCTCTCCTTTCCTCTTCCCCTACTTTCTTCCTTTCTCTCTCCCTCGAAAGGTCTACCACAATCTTCCCTCCTTCTCTCTCTTACCACCTGCAGAAGGAATAGAGGGAGGGCGTGGATAAACTGCGTCTTATCCTCCACCTTCATTCCTTCCATCCTTCCTTCTCTCTCCCTCAAAAGCTCCCACCACTCTCCCTCCCTCCTGTCTTTCCCAAGAGGTTTCGCACCACCCTCCCTGCCTCCCTCCTCTCCCTTACCAGTCTCTCCGGCCCCTGCGCACTACTGCAGAAGGGAAGGCGGGGTGTTAGTAGAGGGTTTTAAGAGCTGGATTTTCGCGGCTCTGCATTTGTCGGGTAATAGAGGATAGCACCATGAACATTAGTGTGTGTGTGTGTGTGTGTGTGTGTGTGTGTGTGTGTGTGTGTGTGTGTGTGTGTGTGTGTGTGTGTGTGTGTAGGTATGTATGTACGCATATAAACTCTGAGTACAAAACAAGATTAATAAAGAAAAAAAGGGAAAAAAAGGGGAAAATATTATTGAGACGCGAGTTTAGAATGGTGGATGAGGAGGAGAAGGATGGTGGTGTGGATGACAATAAGGATGACGAGGATGAGGTGGAGAAGGATGCAGTGTCCCCGCCCGGCCGAGCAGAGTGCCGGCCACACCCACCCACCCACACACACACACACACACACACACACACACACACACACCCGCCCACGCCCACCTAAGCATCCAAGCATCACCCTGGGAACGGTAGCAGCATCAATAGTAGTAGTAGTAGTAGTAATAGAAGTAGTAGTAGTAGTAATAGTAGTACTTACAGTAATTACAATGTCCTTCCATCCAACTTACACTGACCTACTTATCTACCAAAGCAACTTCTCTCTCTCTCTCTCTCTCTCTCTCTCTCTCTCTCTCTCTCTTTCCACTAATACACCAATTCGAAAACCATTCAACCATCGTAAGTCCTGCTCTCTGTCCTCCTTCCCCCCTTCCTCCCTCCCTCCCTCCCTTCCCCCTTCCCTCCCTCCCTCCATTCCCCACCTCCCCGCCTGCCGCCCCTGACCTCCACAGATCCCGCGATGTCCTCAGGGTCACAATTAACCCCTGGGTCACCACGACTTCTGCAGGAGGAGGAAAAAAACAAGGGCAAAAAAAATGAATGTGAAATGGAAGTCCAGAACCCAAAGGCGAGATTACTCCGGTGGTGTATTGCGTCCATGTCTGTCTGTCTGTCTGTCTGTCTGGGAGAGGGTGAGGGAGAGGACAGCAATGGGTAAGGGGAGAAGGGACAAGGCGGGGATATGGCAGAGAGAGACAGTGAAGGAATAGAAGATGAAGGATGGTGGGTGACAAAAGGTATGAAGGGTTAGGGCACGGGACACTGAAGGAGACAGGACTGAAGGAGGATACTGAAGGAGAAATAAGGAGGAAGAGGCTGAAGAAGAAGCAAAGATTGAGGAACAAACAGAAATAGAGGAATAAGAAGATAGGATGAGATAGAAGGAGGAGCAAGGAGCGTAGCAGAAACAGAAGGACCATAGAATGACGAAACTAAAGAAGAAACAAGGAGAGGAAGAGAGGAGATAAGGGAACGGGGGGAGGATGAGAGATGCAGAGGTGAATGAACAGAGAGAAGCAAAAGGTCAGAAGAAGACAGTGAATGAACAAGAGAGGCAGAGGACACAGGATAAGGGAGGGACAGGATGGCGTGGGGGTAGTGGGTGGAAGAGAGGATGAGTGTGGTGGATGGGGAGACGGAGCGGATGGGGAGGGGAAGATGGAAGAAGAGTGAGGGTGAGAAGGGTCACTAAAAGGTGGAATATCTGTAGTAACAATCTTCTCGGGGTCAAAGGTCACTGGAAACTGGGAATATTTATAGTTTATGTCTGTAGTTTTCATTTCCATTTAATCTTCCTGCTTTATTTTTTTCTTAGTTTCTTTATTGTTCTATTTTTCTTATAATTTCTTCTTAGTTCTTCTACCTCCTTTTATTTCTAGTTTCTTCTCCGTTATTCTATCTTTTTTTTCCTCCTTTCTTCATTACCTACTTTTTGTTTTGTTTTTTTTCGTTTCTTCTTTATCCCACCTCATTTATTCCTTTTTTTTTTCTCTCGTTTTTCCTTCGTCGCTTAATCGGTTTATAAAATCCCTAGGTTACAAAAATTTATTCCCCCAAAAGCTTCCCTAAGACACAGAAGGCGCAGAAGTGTCAGTGGGTGTACGTAGGTGTGTGTGTATCTCAAGAGTACCAGAGAAGCAAGGAGGGAGGATAAGACAGAAGGAAGAATAAGGAGGGGAGGAAGACATAGGAGGAGGAGGAGAAGGAGACTTAAGTAGGAACAAGGAAGGAGGAAAAGACAGAAGGATGAATAAGGAGGGAGGAAGAGAGAGGAGGAGGAGGAGACTGAAGAATGAACAAGGAGGGAAGAGGAGACTGAAAGAGGAGCAGTGAGTGAAGAAGAGCACGGAACACAAACTAGAGTGAGAAGCAAGTGATAAACAAACCCACGTGCTTCTTTGTCCACCACCACCACCACCACCACCACCAGACCACGGGGCCTTACAGATGGCCACTCTATAGAAGACCCACAAAGGGGGACACGCAAGGGATTCTGGGAGGATACACGAGGGTCTAAACCCATACAAACCTATCACCCGGAGCTTCTGTGAACCGCTGTGCTGCCTCACCAGACCCGAGCATCGCCTCCCAGACACTTCACACTCCTGAGTCGTTTATGATTCTTCAGGGCGTTTTCTGAAAGACTTCTGGTCACAAACAATAACTTTCCAAAGGTTCTACTCTTTCTAAAAGGCTCCAGTTAAAGTAGTAAGGGTTTTTAAAGGTGTTTTTGTGGTTCTAGTGACGGATGGACAAGGTTTCTAAATTTTTAACAAGAGAAACAGTCTTGAAAATCTTGCTAATCATCTCTGTGCCCTTGAAAAGAGTATTGGTGCGAGAGTGAAGCGTTTCAGAATACCGAACCAAGAGGACGTGACACCAACTCCTCTCTCTCTCTCTCTCTCTCTCTCTCTCTGCCTGAAGGAAGGAACACCATCTCAACACCTCCTCCACGCAACATTGTTCTTCATTCAGGCCTTGATGCAAAAAAAAGGAAAAAAGAAAAAGGTTCCAAGGATGAACAACAGGACACACGAAGGGAACTCAGCTTAGGTCTCTCTCCCACACTCACAAATTCCACCAGTATTTCCTCCTCTTAGTCCTAAAAACTCTCTCTCTCTCTCTCTCTCTCTCTCTCTCTCTCTCTCTCTCTCTCTCTCTCTCTCTCTCTCACTCCGTAACTCCTATTGCTCCTGCTGCCTCAGTCTTGTTGTCCCCGCCCCTCTCTCTCTCTCTCTCTCTCTCTCTCTCTCTCTCTCTCTTATTTATTTATTTATTTATACAGTCACATATTATAATAGAGGAAGTTACATAATTTACATTACATAAATATTTGTAACCGTTCACAGGTTAACGACAACATTATTAGTGCTGTCTGAAAGCCTAACTCTCTCTCTCTCTCTCTCTCTCTCTCTCTCTCTCTCTCTCTCTCTCTCTCTCTCTCTCTCTCTCTCTCTCTCTCTCTCTTATTTCTCCCGCTGCTACATACAAACGCAATTCCTCCTTCTCTATATCCCTCCCCTACTCCCCCTCCCCTCTGTTTCTTTTCTCCCCCTCCCTCCCACTCTCTCCCGCCTCTCCCTCCCTCTCCCCGGCGCCGTCACAAGTCATTACCAACAAAATTGTCCCGACAATGACGGAGAGTCGCTGGAGCCTCCGCCGGGACGATGAATGGTGTGTGTGTGTGTGTGTGTGTGTGTGTGTGTGTGTGTGTGTGTGTGTGTGTGTGTGTGTGTGTGTGTGTGTGTGTGTGTGTGTGTGGAAGGAACGCATACACTAGAAGGTAAATAGACAGTTAGATAGAGAGTAAGGAAGGAAGATAAGTGGGCATGTAGAAAGACTGTTAGATAAATAGATATATAGAGAGCTAGATAGATAAGCACATATATAGAGAGGTAGACAGACAGGCACACAGATCAATAGACAGACTGACTGACAGACAGACATCCAAATAAATTAATATATTGATAAGTAGAAAGATAAGTAGGTGGACAGATGGATACATAGACAGATAGGCAGTAGATCGCTAGACAGTTAAACAGATAAATAGATAGACAGATAAAGAAACATAATATATATTGAAAGATAAATGGATACCAAGAAATATTAAAACACACACACACACACACACACACACACACACACACACACACACACACTTTCCCACGGCTAAGAGGAGCAGGGGCAAGAATGCACCTTCTTCTGCAAGCGCTTAGGGGCAAATCCTGGTGGCGGGGAGGTAATAACTGAGGCGCGAGGAGGAGGAGGAGGAGGAGGAGGAGGAGGAGGAGGAGGAGGAGGAGGAGGAGGAGGAGGATATGACGGGAAGGGACGGAAGGAGAACAAGGAGGAGGAGGAGGAGGAGGAGGAGGAGGAGGAGGAGGAGGAGGAGGAAGAGGGGTGTGTGTGTCATAAGAGGTGTTGGGGTGAGAATTGGATTGAAGTGATGGGGGTGAAGGCAAGGAGGGGAGAGGAGGAACAGAGGCACAGAGGAAGGGAAGGGGCAAGGAAGGGCAAGGTGAGGGGATGTGACGCAGGAGGGAAAGAAGGAAAGGATAATGAGGGGGAGAAGGAAGAGGAGTGGAGGCATCATGGGGGTGAGGAGGGGAGAGAGGGGGGGATGCTTGCAAAACAAGAGAGAGGAAGACGGGGTATGCGGGGCGGGCCGGGGCGGGGCAAGGGGGGCGGGGCAAGAGGGGTAGGGAGGGGCGGTCCAACTAACACACTTTCTCTGTGGAGGTTCTGAGTCGAGGCGATTCGGGTAAATTGGACACATTCTCCTTTCCTCCTCCTCCACTTCCACCTCCACTTCCACCTCCACCTCCTCTTCCTCCTAACTAACAAGGTGGGTGGCTTTCTTTCCTCCTCATCTTCCCCTCCCCTCGCCTCTGGAATGGGCTGGATGAGGATGAGGAAGAGGAAGAGGAGAAGGAGGAGAAGAAGAAGAGGAGGGACACAGCATCCTTAAATTTTATTCCTTCTTTTTTGCAACTCCTAAACTCCCTCACTCGTTCTTCCCTCCCATTTCTTTCCCCTCCCTCCCCCTTTCCTCCTCCACCTCCTCCTCTTTCTCCTCTGCACCTTTCCTCCCTCCCCGCTGTTCCTCCTCCTGCTGTGCCCTCCCGCTGCCCTCTGACCCACGTGACCCACACCTCCGCTTCACCTGATTAATCTAAACCTTACTATTTGCTCACTCACCCGCCTGCTTGTACCTGCGTCTGGTGGGTAGAGATGTGGACTCTCAGAAAACTAGGTATATTTTATTTGGTTTGGTTCAGTTTGGTTTGCGTTGGGTTGTGTTGCGTTGGGTTGCGTTGGATTGGGTTGGGTTTGGTTTAGTTACGAAGTTAATACATATGCCTGACTGTATCTATATTCTTGAACGTTTTGGCGTCTTCCTTCAACTACTTGTGCCGCGATCTAGTGGAAGTCACATGTATTTTTCCAGGATGTGTTCGTTACCCAATTGATAGGTTAACAAGGATTCTCTGCATCGTCCGTGAGGAGACCACAATGTGAGAATCTAACTGAACATCTCCGTGGCCTTTGAAAATAGTGCTGATGAGAGAACAAAGCGTTGCAGAATACGGGATATACACCTGAAAAAGAAGAAGAAAAAAAAAAAAGAAGAAGGACAAATCATGATAAAAGGAATTAGCGTGTTTGTATAAATTTTGAGATGAAAGAAATGTATAGTGAGTGACTGAAGAAGAAGAAGAAGAAGAAGAAGAAGAAGAAGAAGAAGAAGAACAAGAAGAAGAAGAATTCACACAAAGGAGAAGCCAAACGGAAGGAGAGAAGGACAAAAATATAGGAATGCAGACAAGAAGCGAGAATAGCGAAGGAAGGACACACACACACACACACACACACACACACACACACACACACACACACACACACACACACACACACACACACACGAACAGATAAACCTACACACGCACATACAAGCACACATAGAGCAGGTACTGTATATCCACGCGCACGCACACACGCACACGCACAAGCGAGGTCACTCCCTTCCCGCACTAAACATTTATCCACACCCGGAAATTGAGTCCGACAGCGGGCCGTGACTGGGCACACACACACACACACACACACACACACACACACAGTAGGAAGGGATGGTAGAGGAAGACTGGGGCACACATACATACGAACGAACACACACACACACACACACACACACACACACACACACACACACACACACACACACACACACACACACACACACACAACAAAACCGTAGTTAATTTAATTTAGGTCTAAATTCTCAAGTTCGTTCTCAGTTCAAGTCGAGAGGAAGATAATGATAAGAATTTCTGTAATATTTTTTTTTGTAAACATATAATTTCTTCGCTTATATTCTGGAAGGTGTTGTTTTTTTTACTGATCTGTCTGTCTGGTGACCTGCATTCTCTCTTGTTCGACTCTTGACCAGCAGGGGCACAGGAAACGCAGGTAACAGTGCAGGTGTTTATTCACAGAAGGTGTGAACAGAAGGCTGGAGGTAGGTGATCTCCCGGCGCCAGGCCGCGCACTTCCACTTAACACTTATGACTGAAGCCTAGCTCGTTCACTCATACACGTATTCATGCCTCACACAAGTCTCGCTCATTCACTCGTTCACACAACTAGCTAACAACCACACACCTCCCCCGAGACATAAGGAAGATTCCTTATCTTTGTTATGGCTACCGTAACACATGAAACAAAGTTACAATGATTGAAGTACAGAAAACACGGTACATATACACAAAACAAACACAGCGTACAATGAACACGTACGACTAATCGTAGGTGCTACGGTGCCACCGCACCTGCAGTCGTCTCGGCTCCCTACGCTGTCGGCTGCTTCGACGCTCTGGTTGCTCTCGGCCACGGTGTACCCCGTTACCCTGATGCTCCGGGCTGCCGGGATGGTGGTGTTCCTCGTGACCCTGATGCTGAAGCGCTGCACCGCCATGAGCGGTGTGCTGCTCGACAGGAAGGGGAGCAAGAGGTCTGTGTGGGCGTAGGTGTCTTCTATTACGCCACATCACGCGACCGCTGCCCATCTTGATGAGGTAGTCTCTCCTTCGCCCAACAGCCACGATGACACCCAGGCGATCCCAGAGGCCTGTCGTGTGATCTTGAACGTCGACGTGGCCACCGAGGTGCAGGAGAGGAAGAGTACGGGCGGACGCGTCGTGGCGAAGTTTCGCTTTCTTCCTCAGTCGCTCTGCCTTGGCGTCGCACTCATCAGCAGCGCGCTGCCACTGCTGAGCGTATGAGCGATGATGAGCCGGGACACAGGACCTCATAGGATGACCGAAGAGGACTTGTGCTGGTGATCGCCCTTCCGCCCTCGGAGTGTTGCGCAGTTCCAGCAACCCGCGAGCGAACGCATCCTCGTCCAGGTGTCCCTGCTGTGTGGTCGTGAGGATCAGCTTCTTCACGGACTTGACCGCTGCCTCGGCGTGACCATTGGAGCGTGGATAATGAGGTGAAGATACACGATGCTCCACCCCCCATCGAGCCAGGAAGCGCCGTACCGATGAAGAAGTGAACTGCGGTCCACCGTCAGTCCTCAGGAGAACAGGCACGCCCGTGTCGGCGAACACACCCCGAAGGACACGAACGAGCTGATCAGCCGATGCTGGACGTGAGCATGCAGACACGTGAGGCCACCCAGACAAGCGATCTACATACACGAGGTATGTACGGCCTGCTGCGTGGAAGTAGTCTGCAGAAACTGACTCAAACACCCTGCTGGGTGTGTCCGTGTCCTGCCAGAGAGGTTCGTTGGCTTGGCTTGGTAGGAGTGGACGGCATAGTGAGCATCCAGAAACGACGTTCTCAACGTCTCTGTCCATACCAGGCCAGTACACCGTTTGTCGGGCCCGTCGCTTGGTGCGCTCCATCCCCTGATGACTGTCATGGAGTCGCTCTAGTGTTTCTCGGCGGAGGCTGTGAGGAATAAGAAGCCTCGGCCCGTAAACCACCAGGTCGTCGTCTACGGCCAGCAGACTGCGCACCGGCCAGTACGTACGCAAGCGGTGATCGAGGTCGTGGCAATGATCAGGGAAGCCCTCGATGATGACGTTCTTGAGCAAGCAGTACTCCCCGTCTCTTGCTGCTGCGGCACGTACCATTTCCACAGTCTGATCCTGGAGTGGTGCTAAGCGGACGCCGTCCTCATTGGTGGCAGATAACGCTGAGATGACCGCTGAGTGGAGAGGGTCGAGGTCACCAGAAGTAGCAGCATCCTCTTCCTCCACTGGGTCCTGTACTGGAGCACGTGAGAGGGCGTCGGGCACACAGTGTGTCGATCCCTTTTGCCAGCTTGCTGTGAAAGAATACTGAGCAAGCTTCTCCCTCATGCGCTGCAGCCGCAGGTTCTCTATTTCTCCCAACAACTTGCTATTGAGGAGAGGTATCAGCGGGCGGTGGTCGAGCACTAGATCGAAGTGAGGGAGTCCTTTCAGGTAGGTGCCACATTTCCTGACTGCCCAGACGATTGCAGCCATTTCCAACTCTATTACTGCATAGCGGCTCTCTGTGTCTGTAACAAATCTTGACCCGCATTGCACCATCTTCCACTGGTCACTGTGCTTCTGCAGGAGAACGAATCCAAATCCGTGCATCCTTGAGGCGTCAGTCTGTAGCATCGTTGGTAATGATGGGTCGAAGTATGCCAAGACAGGTGGGCTGACGAGACACTGTTTCACCTTCTCAAACGCCTCTTCATGGTTAGGAGACCAGCACCAACTGTTCTTCGGGCGTAAGAGATCTCTGAGGGGTTGTGCAGCTGCAGCCACAGCAGGAGAAAAGCTTCCAAGCTGGTTTGTAAGACCCATGAATGATCGTAAGTCGGTGATGTGCTGTGGTCGTGGGAAGTCAGAGATTGCCTTAACTTTCTTTGAGTCTGTCGTGTAGCCTTGTCCAGAAACAGAGTAACCACAGTAATCTACCACTCTTTCCGCGAATGTAAACTTCTGTGGGTTGAGAGTGATGCCGTGCTGGTCACACCGCCGCACAATCTGAATGACATGGGCTAAGTGCGCACTGTAGGTGGAGTCATAGGCCAGGATGTCGTCCACGATCTTGATGGTGTTAGGTATGTCGCCGAGAGCTTGGTCTCCTCGACGGTTATACTCGTCTCCAGACGAGACGAGACCCATAACCGCTCGCCGAAACTTGTACCGACCCCAAGGTGTTATGAAGCAGGTTAAATCCTGGTCTTCTTCTCTAATGGGGACTTGAAAATACCCCATCTTGGCATCAAGAGTGGTGAACCAAACTGCTCCGGTCCCGATCGATGCGATGGCGTCATGAGGTGAGCGCACTGGATACACGGGCCTCTTCACGTAACGGTTGAGTCGTGTCAGGTCAACACACAGCCTTACACCAGATGTCTTTTTTGGGACAGGCACGATGGGGTGGCACCATGCCGTAGGGTAGTCCACACTCTCGATGATTCCCTTGTTAAGCAGCTCTTCCAACTGGCTCTTAATTTCTTCACGCCAATTGTAAGGGATTGTACGAGATGCTGTTACGGCGAAGGGTCGAGCGTCGTCTGTCAACTCGATGGCCATGGATCCACCAGCCATTGCACGTAAACCTTCCTTTGCTTCGAAGACGCTGGGAAAGGCCTTGATCACAGCAGCAGCGTGCCCCGCACGCTGCTGTGGCGTTGGGTCGTAGGAATGAGGCCAGCTGATCACTTCTGTGGGCGTAGATAGAGGTGGCTGCGAGGCGGTCGGGTACTTGATGGAGCTGTTGCCGGTGTGCTGTTCTTCCCTGCGTAGCGGTCGGATTTGAGCCGGAAAATCTTCGGGGAGGATTCCGAGAGCGATGGAATCGTACCAGCTAAGCAGCGCCCCCTTCACCTCCTTCACCACGCTCACAACAGTCTCAGCTTCCCTGTCGCCCAGTTGCAAGTGCGACGAGAAAGTTCCTACACAGGTGAGGGGGTGATTACCGGCAGCATAAAGTCCATCACCATCAGCGGGCGCCAAGCTGGAGGGCGGGATTCCAAGGAGTGTTGCCGTGTCGAGGCCAATAACGGTCGTTTCGGCCCCAGAGTCAGGAGTCCACGTAATCTTGTCTCTTCCAGCGGGATGTGTGGCGGTAATGAGCACCTGGGGCGCAGGTCGTGCCGTCACCGTCTTTGTGTATACGCCTGATAAGAGCTGGTATACACTGGCACTGGCTCCCCGCCTCGGGCCTGCACCGCGATGAGGAGAGACAGTTGAGGAACTCCTCGAAGCTCCTCGTCGTTTCCTCACTGTCTGCTGACATACACTCGCAAAATGCCCTCTTTTCCCGCAGTTACGACACACTTTATCTATTGCCTGGCATCCCCTTTTGTCACTGCGACAATCTTTGCCACAACGATAACAGCCCGTGGGGCTTGAGCCCCCGAAACTGCCCTTCCTGTAGTTCGAGACAGCGTTCACACCATGGCTCGAAGAGTGAGAGCCGCCCCTTAGTACTGCACTACACTGGTTAGCGCTCTCTGATGCTCTGCAAATATCTATGGCGTTTTCAAGGGTGAGTTTCTTGTTTTCCAGCATGCGTTTCAGAGCCACTTCGTCTCGTGTCCCAACGACAATTCTGTCACGCAGCTGATGGTTTATGCACTGGTCGCAAAAGTCACAGAAATTGGCGATTTCCTTAACAGCACATAAAAAGTCGTCAAAACCTTCTTGCGTTTCTTGCACGCGGGAGTAGAAGTCTCTTCTATCCATGATGATGTTGCGCTGGCTTCGCAGGTACTCACACATTGCATCGAGGATGGTTCTTAACTCCGCGTCTCTCGGTAAGCTTATCCCGTAGCGAAGTGTACGGGTCCACTCGTCGTCTAGGACAGCAGCGAGTGCCGCCCTCTGCTCAGCCAGGGAGAGACAGTCTATCCTGGCGAGGGTTACGTATCCTTCAAACTTATGGCGCCACGTGTCGAACTCACGTAAAGATGCTGACGCCGTTAAGTGAGGAATGATGGTGGCGGACGTCGGGAACCTCGCGCCCTGGGTAGACGTGCTGCGGGCTGTGGTTTCGCCTTCATTGCTCGCCGTGGTGCGACTGGGAGCTTGTGTCCCCACTCTCTCCAGCAGCTGGGTTAAACGCTCCTCGCGAGCCTGACTCTGCTCCGACTGTCGCGCTAGCAGAGCCTGACTCTGCTCCGACTGTCGCGCTAGCAGGGCAGCCAGCGCCTCCAACTGCTTCTCCATTCTGCGCCGTACCCACTGCAGCCTTGTCCTGATCCTACTCACTGCGCCATGTTCGACTCTTGACCAGCAGGGGCACAGGAAACGCAGGTAACAGTGCAGGTGTTTATTCACAGAAGGTGTGAACAGAAGGCTGGAGGTAGGTGATCTCCCGGCGCCAGGCCGCGCACTTCCACTTAACACTTATGACTGAAGCCTAGCTCGTTCACTCATACACGTATTCATGCCTCACACAAGTCTCGCTCATTCACTCGTTCACACAACTAGCTAACAACCACACATCTCTCTCTCTCTCTCTCTCTCTCTCTCTCTCTCTCTCTCTCTCTCTCTCTCTCTCTCTCTGGCGGAACACAGGTGCACGGAGAATCGTCTGCATATTGATTAGGCAAACACCTTTATCTGCTCGTCAATCAGGTTTTATGGAGGAGGAGGAGGAGGATGAGGAGGAGGAGGAGGAGGAGGAGGAGGAGGAGGAGGAGGAGGAGGAGGAGGAGGAGGAGGAGGAGGAGGAGGGGGTATTGAAAGGTAGAAAAAGTATCGTGGGAGA
>NC_087159.1:2362500-2385000 GCF_035594125.1 Scylla paramamosain | reverse complement strand
GCAGCGCCATCACTGCCACTACTGCGTAACGCCATCACATACACCACACACCACACACCACCACACACGCAGCCTTGTCAGCGTCACGAGCACCACGCCTACGTTATCTTTATTATTTTGGCTCACTAAACTGGCTAATTGCTCCAGTTATCTTTCATAAAATGGCCTAAGTTTTAACGCCGACAAATGGAGATTAATGTCTCTTTGTTACACTAATGAGCGGCGCGAGGACTCGGCCGACGCAGCGTGCATTAAATGAAGGACACGGACACACACACACACACACACACACACACACACACACACACACACACACACACACACACACACACACACATGAAGACAGGCGGCGCTCACGAGACAAGGGAGGGTGTTCTCAGGCGCCGCTAACCACATTACTATCTTCAAAAGGCTCTAGCTGAAGTTACACGGGTTTTCAAGGGTGTTTTCATGGTTCTACTGACAGATTAACAAAATTTCCACATCATAAATATAAAATGTACTCTTGAGAAGCCCGGGAATCATCTCTGTGACCTTTGAAAATAGTCGTGGTGAGGGAGCGGAGCGTTTAAGAATACCAAACAAAGGAAGGTGTTATCAAGCGTTTCCTAGTCGTATCCTTTACATTTAACAAGCTCTAGTGGAAGGCGTAAGGGTTTTCAAGTGATAAATTAAGAAAAATTTAGCTTCGTTAATGAGAAAAAAAATCAGACATCTAGGAAAAAAATTACGCCAAAAAAAAAAAAAAAAAAAAAAATAAATAATGAAAATAACACACAAGCAGAGGATAGATTAAGGTGCTGAAGATTGGAAGATTGACTGTCCACATCAAGAAACACGACGCTTGGTATGCAGAAATTAATATCCTTTACAAAGAGTGAAGGTTCAAGACTGGGAAGGAGAAGGGACTGGACGAGAGTGTGCGAGCAAGGTATATGGAGAGAGAGAGAGAGAGAGAGAGAGAGAGAGAGAGAGAGAGAGAGAGAGAGAGAGAGAGAGAGAGAGAGAGAGAGAGAGAGAGAGAGAGAGAGAGAGAGAGAGAGAGAGAGAGAGAGAGAGAAGGGGTTGTTTTGTTGGTATACAGAAAGTTTAGACCCAAAACACAGTGAAGACACAAGACAAGGATGGAGAGGAGGCGGGACAGGACGGGATGAGAGGAGGGCGAGGCGTGAGGAGAATATAAGGAAAAGAGTTGTCTGTTAGAACCCATCACTCTTCCTCTTTCTCTCTCTGCCTCTCTCTCTCTCTCCCTCAACTTGTCAGGGCGCATCAGGAGTGAGCTGAGATACGATGCACGCAAGACAAAGTTGGTCCCTTGAACGGGCGCGGCTCGTAAAAGTTCAACCCTTGCCTCCACACATTACTGGCGAGGGCAGTAAAAACTTTGCCACTTCACACAGCGCTGCTTTACGAGCCGCGCTGTATCTCCTCTGAAGAGCCGGCCACTGCTACGCGTCGGCCGTGTTTGAGGGATTGAGAGAGAGAGAGAGAGAGAGAGAGAGAGAGAGAGAGAGAGAGAGAGAGAGAGAGAGAGAGAGAGAGAGAGAGAGAGAGAGAGAGAGAGAGAGAGAGAGTATTTTCTATCTCCATGTTTCCTGTGTACGTATCATCATTAAGCAAACATCCTTTAGCCACACACACACACACACACTTTTTTTCTTTCACTGTATTTCGTATCTCACTCAAATTCCTCTCCACACTTTCCAGTCACGTACTTTTATTTTACTGAATACAAGATGCCCAATAATTTCAGTGTAAATGCACCAAACTTTTCAAGGCACAAGAAGCTCCCGAGGCAGTGAAGGTGGCGGTGATGACAATAACCTAACACAAAAAATACCCTTAATCGTCCCTACTGGTGGTGCTGTGTCCGTAATAACACAGCACACGGCCACTGGAGCACACACACAGCTTGAGAATGCTTGGAGGAGGGGCAGAGTGAGGAGAGGTTGTGGAAGGGAGAGGGAGAGGGAGAGGGAGAGGTGAATGGGGATAGGAAGGAAGAGGGGTAAGAGGAGGTGGAGGGCAGGGAAGGGGGAAGGGGAGGAAGAAGGGGTTTCAGTTAAGATCCTTTGCATTTTGTATCATTCTATAATATTTCCTCCTTTGGTATTGTGTTTTCCTTCTTGCGTCATTCCATTGTATAGCTATAAATAAATCAGTAAGTACATAAGTAAATAAGTAAATAAATCAATAAATCAGCAGGTGTCAGTGAATTAATGAATCAAAGCATTAAGAAAAAAAAAGTCACTTAAAATTTGGTAACTTGTGATGTCTATTAAGTTTACTCTGCTGATTTCTTGGGTCAGGTCAGGTCAGGACAAATTAGGCAAGGTCAGAGGTCACATGGGCACTTCCGGCAGCGTGGGGTGGTGTGGGGAGGAGATGGCAGTCACTTGAAGAGATGAAATGATTATTTGATTACCCTGAACAGCAGACACTGGCAACACTGGTCCTCCCCTTCCCTCCTCTCCCCACCTCCCCAGAAAAGAAGTAAAGGAAGAAAAGGATTAGCAAAACATCGCCATTCCCAGTCATTCCCATTCCTGTCATTCCAAGCAATATTTCAGCGTTTTATTAAATGGAATGTTTTGTTTTGCCCTCAGTTGCAGACAGACAGAAAGACAGACAGACAGATAGATAATAGATACAGATAGAAATACAGACAGATAGACAGATACATTATAACTGATACAAATGAACACACACACACACACACACACACACACACACACACACACACACACACACACACACACACATGCATTAACAAACAAAAAAATACAGGAAGGAAGTAATGATTGTCTTGTGCATCTATATTTGAATTTGTATTTGTGTGTATTTCCTTTTGCTTATCTATCAATTATGGTAATTATATCATTGCCCTTTTTTTCATCAGTGAATATAACAATTTCATGCTACCTCTCTCTCTCTCTCTCTCTCTGCATTTCATTACTTATCTATTTATCTCATTTTCAGTCAAGCTAACGGGTGTGTGTGTGTGTGTGTGTGTGTGTGTGTGTGTGTGTGTGTGTGTGTGTGTGTGTGTGTGTGTGTGTGTGTGTGTGCTTAATTGGCAGTAGGTGTTTCCTGTCTTATCGAGCCCCTGTGTGTGTGTGATGCAATGAAACTGTCAAGGAGAAGCATATTTTTTTTTCTTTGGTGTGACATAATACGGGGCCTCACTTCCTTCAGCCGTGCGTGTAATGTTAAGGCAAGGCTGGTCTTTTTGTACTGACGCGGATGCAGAAGGGGAAGGGAGGGGAGGGGAGGGTTGAGGGGAGGGGAGGAGAGAGGATAGGATAGTATAGGAGGGGAGTGAGGAGAGAAAGGAAAGAGAGAGAGAGAGAGAGAGAGAGAGAGAGAGAGAGAGAGAGAGAGAGAGAGAGAGAGAGAGAGAGAGAGAGAGAGAGAGAGAGAGAGAGAGAGAGAGAGAGAGAGAGAGAGAGAGAGAGATTGAATGATGGATTGGATGATTGGTTAAGATACATGGGTTAATAGAGGTAGCCAGGTAGATAGATAGATAGATAGATAGATTGATAGATAGAAAGATAGATAGATGGATGGATGGATGGACTGATAGGTAAAAAAGATAAACAAACAAACAGATAAGTTGAGAAACAGACAAACAGACATACATACACCAACAAACAGACAGACAGAAAGACAGATAAACAGATAGGCAAAGAGAAAGAGAGAGAAAAAAACAAAAAACAAACATAGATGTATAAACAGGCAATAAACACACACACACACACACACACACACACAAACACACACATACACACTTTCCTTCAACTTAATACATCAAAATCTCACAGCACTTCCATTTAAATCTCCCAAAATCACAAACATTCAATTCCTACATGTACTTTCCTTTCAGTCCCCCCAAAAAACATAATTAATCAACATTACCTAGAGAGTTAAATCCCCCAAGGTGGCAATTAATCCTTTACTTTTAATTCCCACAGGTGTAGTTAATCTGGCGCTGTCAAGTAATCCAGCTTCAGAGGTTAATCCGTCAGTGGAAATCAGCTTGTACGTGATAGCTGTTTAATCTGGAGCCGCGGCATTCCAGTGAGGCTTAAAACATGCCTTTACAAGAGTGGGTGAGTAGGGTACATGGGTAGATGGGTAGATTGATAGATAGATAGATAGATAGATGGATAGGTAGGTAGGTAGGAAGGTAGACAGACTGATAGACAGATAGATAGATAAAATGGATAGATTGATGGGCAGATACATAGATAGATAGATAGGTAGATAGGTAGGTAGCATCTCTTTATCTCTTTCTCTCCAGTCTACAAAACTAACTCAAGAACAGAGGAACATAAGATAAGGGAAGCTGCAAGGAGAGCCATCAGGCCTACACGTGGCACTTCCTGTACGAAACATGTCTATCTCCACTTATCACTCCCATCCATAAGTTTGACCAGTGTTTGAAAGCTCCCTATTGACTCGGCACTAACAAACGAATTACTGAGTCTCTTCTACTATAACCGTACAGTTAAATTCCTTCCTCATCCACGGAGTTGTGTCACATCTACCAGGCATCCACCAAGCTATTACCTCGCCCCACATCGCTCCACACAGCCTCGCCCATCCACCAGCCCCTAACCTCCACCTCACTCCACTTCGCTTCGCTTCACTCATTTCTTGCTCCACACAGCCTCGCCCATCCACCACACTCCAGCCTCCACTTCCCTCCACTTATCCCTTCACCACAATGCCTCGCCCGATCATTACCATCACGTGTGGGGGAAATAACCATCATTAACACGTAAAGATCCCAACTACCATCACCTCCTCCATCACTTTCAGGGGGTGGAGAAATATTTCCAGCCTGATATCACAATTATTATCTTTTACACGAAAAAAAAAAAAAAAAATGAAATGAAATAAAAGAATACACTCTAACAGCTTCACATTTCCTGCATTCCTTCCTTTGGACTAGATAAGATAATTACTGAACCCGCAAACCACCTCATTAGTCCCACCAGCTATTTGACTCATTAAATACACCTTTATATTCCTCTGTGCTCGTTCTAGTAGCAGCGGGAATGTGGAGGCGTGTGTGTGTTTGTGTGTGCGTGGCGAGGTAGTCAAGGTGAGCTCAGGAGGCTGGAAAATGATAAGGGAGGGACGCAGGATGGGCGTGAGGGAGGAGAAGGATGAAGGAGTTAAGGAAGTGGGTGTGAGGGAGGGGAAAGACCGAGGGAGGGATGGGAAAGGGTGTAAGGGAGAGACATAGGTAGTTGTTAGGGAATGAAACAGTAAGGGAGGGATGCATGAACGGAGAGAGGGAGAGGAACGAGTGAGGGAGAGACGCAGGACGGGTGTGAGGGAAGGGAAGGATGAATGCCATGAGAGAGAAGAATGAAGGAGGGATGTAGGACTGAAGGAGAGAGAGAAAGATGATGAAGATAGAGAAGAGATGAGAGAAAGATGAAGAAGGAATGAAGAGGAGAGGAGGATAAGGAAAATGATACAGGTGGGGTGAGGGAGAAGGGTGAGGGTGATGCAGGTGGGCACAAGAGTAGGGAAAGGAGAAGGGTGGGAGGGCGTGTGGCTGAGGGGGTTAGTACAGCAGGAGGGGACCAAGCGAGGTATTCATGAGAGCAGAAAATAAAAAGCATTATCATTAATTTTAAAACCCATTCTACTGATATTAGTTCTTACTGCTTCTCTTCCTACTTCGTTTCCATTCCTCCTCCTCTCTTTCTCCTTCTTCTTCTTCTTATTATTATTATTTCTTCTTCTATCTCCTTCGTATCCTCTATTTCCTATTTTTCCTCCTCCTTTTCCTTTCTTTCTTTCCTTATTTCTTCTTCTTCCATCTCCTTCTCATCCTCTGTTTCTCCTCTTCCTCCTCCTCCTTCTTCTTCCTGTTCTTTCATCTTCTCCTCATCCTCTATTTCTCTTTCCTCTTCTTCTTCTTGTTTTCTTCTTTCTTCTTCTTATCCACCTCCTTTCTTTTCTTCTTCTCCTTCCTCCTTTTTCTTCTTCTTCATCTTCTTCTTCTTCATCTCCTCCTCCTTCTCCTCCTCTTATCGTAAAATAGTTAGCCATATTTTCACTAGGATTATTCAACATCTAATAAACAATAAAATAAAACTAACAGACTGGAAAGTGTGAAGAGAAATATTTGAGTAATACAAAAAATACAAGAATAAATAAAATAAGTGTGTTTGTTTGTTTGTGTGTTTGTTTGTTTGTTTGTTTGTTTGTGTATGTGTGTGTGTGTTATATCCAATATCGATCAAGTCGTGAGAGAGAGAGAGAGAGAGAGAGAGAGAGAGAGAGAGAGAGAGAGAGAGAGAGAGAGAGAGAGAGAGAGAGAGAGAGAGAATGGAAGCGAAAGAAGGGAAAGGAGATGGAAGTGGATGACGAGATGGAAAAAAAAAGAAAAAGAGAAAAAGAAAAAGAGAAACAGACAAGAAGCAAAACATAAAGGAAAGAAGAAGAGAAAGAAGAAGACGAAGAAGAAGAAGAAGAAGGAAGAAAGACAAAACAAATAAGGGAATCAGAAGGAAAGAAGAAACAGATCACCTTATCCTTCATGCGTAAAGGAAGAAAAAGGGGAGGAAAATAAAGAAGAAGAAAATAGAGGAGGGAAAGAGGAGGAGGAAAAGGGGAGGGAATGGAGGAAAGAAAGGAGAGTAAGAGAAGAGATTTCAAGGTTTCTAAATTTCCTTGCTTCGCTGACCATCACCACCATCACCACCATACCACCACCATCACCACTATAAGGCATGAGTGATGGAGGAGGAGGAGAAGGAGGAGGGAAAGTGAGAGTGAGAGGATGAAGGAGAAGAGGGATAAAAGACAGAGATGATGGAGGTAAGTGGAAATAAAGAGAAAACACAAAACAAAGGAGAGAGGAAGGGAGGAATGAAGATAGACTAGAGGAGGAGGAGGAGGAGGAGGAGGAGGAGGAGGAGGAGGAGGAGGAGGAGGAGGAGGAGGAGGAGGAGGAGGAGGAGGAGGGGAGAAGAAGGAAATTAAGCTGAGTTAATTAAGACTCAGGAAGGAGGAGGAGGAGGAGGAGGAGGAGGAGGAGGAGGAGGAGGAGGAGGAGGAGGAGGAGGAGGAGGAGGAGGAGGAGGAAGGAAGAGAGACGGTAGGAGGGAGGAAATGGAGGAGGAAAAAATAGGAAGCTGAGACGTGGATGGAGGAAACCAAAGGGTGATGGGAGGAAACTGGAAAAAAATGAGGAAAAAGAAGAAAAAAGGAGGAAAAAAGGAAAATTAGCCAGGAAAGGATGAATGGTGGAGAGAGAGAGAGAGAGAGAGAGAGAGAGAGAGAGAGAGAGAGAGAGAGAGAGAGAGAGAGAGAGAGCAGGATTCACTATAGGACCTTCCTGTCTTTGTTAAGAAAAGGTCGTATTTCCTGTGCTACTCTCTCTCTCTCTCTCTCTCTCTCTCTCTCTCTCTCTCTCTCTCTCTCTCTCACCTACCCATCCATCTCCCAGCCAGCAGCTCGCCCCATCGCTGTCCAGGTTGACCCGCCCATCACATGCAAATCTAGTGTTATCGTTTCCATCAATTTGTGATATCGTTAATCTTCTCCACCAAATACACGCGACTGGGTAGAGGGAGAGAGGGAGAGGTGGAGGGAGAGAGGGAGAGGTGGAGGGAGAGGGGGAGGAAAGTGGCTAAAGGGGGAAAGAGGGGGAAGAGGATGATGGGTGGAGTGGAAGGTCAGGAGAGGGAAGGGAAGAGGGTCACGAATGGGAGGGAAGAGGGTGAGAGGGAAGGGTGGATGTGTGGAGAGAGAGAGAGAGAGAGAGAGAGAGAGAGAGAGAGAGAGAGAGAGAGAGAGAGAGAGAGAGAGAGAGAGAGAGAGAGAGGGACAAGTAAATGGAGGAAGAGAGGAAAAAGAGAGAAATAGGGAGAGGTAAGAGGGAACACAGAGGGAGAGGAAAGAGAAGGAAGAGAGGAGGAAAAAAATATAGCTGTGAGGGAGAGAGAACGAAGAGGAAGGGGAGAGGGGAGCAATGGAGAGGTATGAGTGAGGGGAGAGGTGGAGGGAGTGGAGAGGGGAGGAGAGACAGGGAGGAGAGGTAGACTTAAAGCATAGAGAGAGAGAGAGAGAGAGAGAGAGAGAGAGAGAGAGAGAGAGAGAGAGAGAGAGAGAGAGAGAGAGAGAGAAATATACGACAGAAGGTATTGAAGGGTTGAAAAAAAAAATGAGAAAGAACAAGTATCATAAAATAACAGCGATTTTTATTTACTGAAGTGACGAGGACAGGAAAATAAGAAATCAATACATAAACGAGGAGATAAGATGAGAAAAAGAATAAAGGAAGAAAAAAAGGAGGAAAGGATTGGTGTTGTGTGAGAAGAAAAAAATAGAGAGAAAAATAAAAGAAAAACAGGTTAGAAAAGAAAGTTGAAAAAATATAACTTGACAGATTGATTGATACTGATAGATGACAGAAAGAAAGACAGACAGACAGACAGACAGACAGACAGACAGATAGATAGACGGATAGATAGATAGATAGACAAACAGACAGACAGACAGAGAGACAGACAGAAGGATATATAGGCTGATAGACAAAGGTATACATAGAGAAGGAGGAGGAGGAGGAGGAGGAGGAGGAGGAGGAGGAGGAGGAGGAGGAGGAGGAGGAGGAGGAGGAGGAGGAAAAAGAAAAAAACACACAAAGGAAGAGACGTAGGTTAGTAAAGATGAAGGAGAATAAAGAGAACGAAGAGAAAAAGGAAGACGAGAAGGAGGAAGAAGAGGAAACGGAGGAAAGTAACCGAAAAGAACAAAGAAAACAAAGAAACGAGAAAGAAAACAAAAAGAGAGCGAGAGAAGACGAGAGGAGAGAGAATCAGTCTTATGGGAGAGCAAGCTATGGTACAGAGAGAGAGAGAGAGAGAGAGAGAGAGAGAGAGAGAGAGAGAGAGAGAGAGAGAGAGAGAGAGAGAGAGAGAGAGAGAGCAACCAGCTGACCCGGAGCGATGTAAACACTACCACGTGACCTCCTCCTCCTCCTCTTCTTCTTCTTCTTCTTCCTCCTCTTCACTCCTCTTCATTATCATCCTCGTCCTTTTGATTTTTTTTTTCTTTTTTAATGATTTTGTTCTTCCTCTCTTTTATCATCTCTCTTCTTATTTAGTTTTCTATAATCTATTTCATCATATTCTCATCTTTCTATTTTTCCATTCTTTCTTTCTCTCCTTTACTCTTCCACTACTTATTCTTACTACTAATTATACTTACTCCTATTTTTTCTCCTCTTCTTCCTCCTCCTCCTCCTCCTCTATTTCTTTGTTTACAGTCATATTATTTCCTCCTCCTCTTCTTCCTATTCCTCTTCCTCCTTCTCCTCTCCTCTTCCTCCTTTTCCTTCTCTTTACCCCAGAAGTGTTTTCATAACTACCTACCTATCCCTTGTTCTCTCTCTCTCTCTCTCTCTCTCTCTCTCTCTCTCTCTCTCTCTCTCTCTCTCTCTCTCCCCTGAACGTTCTATTTCATTAGTTAGACTGATATGCAAATAATTGGCGGGCGAGAGAGAGAGAGAGAGAGAGAGAGAGAGAGAGAGAGAGAGAGAGAGAGAGAGAGAGAGAGAGAGAGAGAGAGAGAGAGAGAGAGCAGAGCGGGGTCTTCTCGATACCTGCCCTTTAATTGTTGAATATTCATTTATTGTCCTCCCGTTAATGTTTATTGGGAACAGGGAGGGAAGAGAGAGAGAGAGAGAGAGAGAGAGAGAGAGAGAGAGAGAGAGAGAGAGAGAGAGAGAGAGAGAGAGAGAGAGAGAGAGGTAAAAAGGACACAGCGGAAGGGAATGAGAGAGAGGGGAAAAGGGAGAACCAGGATAGAGGGAGGGAATGAGAGAGAGAGAGAGAGAGAGAGAGAGAGAGAGAGAGAGAGAGAGAGAGAGAGAGAGAGAGAGAGAGAGAGAGAGAGAGAGAGAGAGAGAGAAAAGGGGGATTAGAGACAGATAAAAGTGAAAGGGTGAGAATGGCAGGAGAGAGAGAGAGAGAGAGAGAGAGAGAGAGAGAGAGAGAGAGAGAGAGAGAGAGAGAGAGAGAGAGAGAGAGAGAGAGAGAGAGAGAGAGAGAGAGAGAGGGAAAATTGATAGCGGGAACGAAAGGGGACGGTTAGAGAGAGAGAGAGAGAGAGAGAGAGAGAGAGAGAGAGAGAGAGAGAGAGAGAGAGAGAGAGAGAGAGAGAGAGAGAGGAAATATGTAGCAGGGAGGGAGAATATGGGAGAAGGACGAAAGGTCTGAGAGAGAGAGAGAGAGAGAGAGAGAGAGAGAGAGAGAGAGAGAGAGAGAGAGAGAGAGAGAGAGAGAGAGAGAGAGAGAGAGAGAGAGAGAGAGGAAAAACAAGACAAAGACAGTCATCGAAACTTAGCTTGATGGACAAAGCCAGAGAGAGAGAGAGAGAGAGAGAGAGAGAGAGAGAGAGAGAGAGAGAGAGAGAGAGAGAGAGAGAGAGAGAGAGAGGGTGTTTAGCACGTCCGTTATTCTCAGCAAGTAACACACAAGAGGTGGAAGACTTGGTGTTATTGATTGGTGATTGGTGATGATAACGTCCCTCTCTCTCTCTCTCTCTCTCTCTCTCTCTCTCTCTCTCTCTCTCTCTCTCTCTCTCTCTCTGTCCTTTCCTCTCACCTGTTGCCAAGCGCATCAGATCAATAAAAAATAAGGGACCTCACAGCCCCTCCTCTCTCTCTCTCTCTCTCTCTCTCTCTCTCTCTCTCTCTCTCTCTCTCTCTCTCTCTCGTTCCCTCCAGCATCACATACATAATTCTTTATTTTCCTCTATACATTTCCTTTGTTCTCTCTCTCTCTCTCTCTCTCTCTCTCTCTCTCTCTCTCTCTCTCTCTCTCTCTCTCTCTCTCTAAGGCAAACAATGGATATTTGCCCACTTTAATGTAATACGATCAACACCTAAGTAGTGGCAGTGTGTGTGAGAAGCAAACACACACACACACACACACACACACACACACACACACACACACACACACACAGTAATAAAACAGACAATTAATCAAGGGAAAACATGTCTGGTATTATAAAGTACAGTCTATCTAAACAACAACGCAATTTTAAACAACAACAACAAGAACAACAACAACAACAACAACAACAACAACAACAACACGCAATAATAATAACAACAGCAAGCAAACGACAGGAGAGAGAGAGAGAGAGAGAGAGAGAGAGAGAGAGAGAGAGAGAGAGAGAGAGAGAGAGAGAGAGAGAGAGAGAGAGAGAGAGAGAGAGGTAAGTGCATACGATATAGCGAACGCATTTTGCCGCTTATCACCACGAGAGAGAGAGAGAGAGAGAGAGAGAGAGAGAGAGAGAGAGAGAGAGAGAGAGAGAGAGAGAGAGAGAGAGAGAGAGAGAGGAGGGGGGAGGGGGTAATACATATGACGGTATGCGTGCTACATTTAAATCTTTTCTGTGATGGTATACAGTGATCGATCCATCTGTCAGTCCCTCCACCCTTCCCTTCCCTCCACCCCTCCCCTCCACTTCCCTCTCTTCCATCCTTCCATCCTTTGTACCCTCACCCAGTCAGTGTTTATCCTTCTTCCTTCACTTCTTCTATTCCTTCCCTTCCATTCCTTTTTCCTTTTCTCTTCCTCTTCCCTCGCTTTCTTCTTTGCTTCTCCTTTTCATTTTTCCTCTCGTCCTTCCTTCTCTTCAATCCTCTCCTTCCTTTTTCCACCTTCCTCCACCTTTGTCACTTCATTTCTCTCTCTCTTTCTCTCTCTCTCTCTCTCTCTCTCTCTCTGGACTTGCAATCTTCCTTCTTCTTCATCCCCGTCCATCGTTCCTTCCTTCTTTCAATTATTTCCTGTTTTCTTCCTTCATTCTGCTTCTCTTCAAGCGTCTATGCGAGAGAGAGGGAGGGAGAGGGAGAGAGGGAGGGAGGGAGGGAAAGAAGGAGGGAGGGAGGGAGGGAAAGAAGGAGGGAGGGAGGGAAGGTGTTATGAACAGAGAAAGGTAAATTAGGTTGTGATGAAGAAGTGAGGGACGAAGGAAGGGAAGGAAGGAAGGAGAGGAAAAAGGGAAATGAGAGAGAGAGAGAGAGAGAGAGAGAGAGAGAGAGAGAGAGAGAGAGAGAGAGAGAGAGAGAGAGAGAGAGAGAGAGAGAGAGGGTAAAGTGGAGAGAAAAATTATAAAAAGATAATTGAAAAGAGGAATGGAACGATTGGGAACAAACAAAGAGGGGAGAGAGAGAGAGAGAGAGAGAGAGAGAGAGAGAGAGAGAGAGAGAGAGAGAGAGAGAGAGAGAGAGAGAGAGAGAGAGAGAGAGAGAGAGAGAGAGAGAGAGAGAAGCCCCCACACCCTCTCATCCCAGCCAGTCACACTCCTCTCCTCTTCCCCCTTCCTTTCCCCTCCTCCTCCTCCTCCCCTCCTGCTGCTCCTCCTCCTCCTCCCCCTCACCTGCTCCGGGACGCTCATTTTCCAGCTTAGTTTCAATATGAATATTTTATCCGTTATCAGAAAACTGTCTGTCATATTTTTCCATATAAGCGTTGGTTGGGGTAGGTCGAGAGAGAGCGAGAGCGAGAGAGAGAGAGAGAGAGAGAGAGAGAGAGAGAGAGAGAGAGAGAGAGAGAGAGAGAGAGAGAGAGAGAGAGAATCACATTGTATATATGATTTGCGGGTAAAGAAACAACAATAAAAGAATAAATAAAAGAACCAAGTTATGAAATATTGTGAATAAAAGACGCTATTTAAACGTACAACATTTCACACACACACACACACACACACACACACACACACACACACACACACACACAACACACGAATGTCTTTAGCTTTCTCTCTCTCTCTCTCTCTCTCTCTCTCTCTCTCTCTCTCTCTCTCTCTCTCTCTCTCTCTCTCTCTCTCTTCGCTTCATTGTTACATCTCTTGCTATTTTCTATCGCTATTTTCACGCTAACTGCAAAAGGCTTTCTACTTTCTCATTCCTTTGTTCTGTCCACCTCCCTAATGCAAGAGTTAACCAGTCTCTCTGTCTCTCTCTCTCTCTCTGGACCATATGAAACACTTCTGCGCTGCACCTCCACTTCTTTCAAAAGGCTCTAGTGAAAGTTACAAGAATTTCAAGACTATTTTAACGGTTTTAGTGCCAGATGAACAAGCTTTCTACATTATCAAAAGGAGAAGCAGTCTTGGGAACCCGGCTAATCATTTCTGTGGCCTTTGAAAACAGTCGAGGTGAGAGAACGAAGCGTTTCAGAAAATGTGCCTCTCTCTCTTTCTCTCTCTCACACAGAACACGCATTTCCAGGCACAACAATGGTGCAATATTGGTTATTACAGGTAAGCTGACAACACACTCGAATGTACGTTACCTGACCAGGGACAGCAACACGACACACGGCCATATGTACCTGCAGGAGGATAGAACGTTACCATTAGTATTCCCACGTGTTACTGATTCTAGAGTTACTGAGGCGTTGGGGAGTGTATCTGTGGTGTAGGGGAGCTGGGGTGTTGGGGAGCCTGTCTTGGGTGTCTGGAATCTCGAGAAGGCTGTCTAAGGCTGCTGGGGAATCTGTTCCAGGAAGCTGAGGAGTCCTGGGTGTTGATTCTGTCTGTCTGGAAGTGCCTGGGAGTGTTGCTGGGTTTGTCTGTTGGTGAGTCTGGAAGTATTAAAGGGACTGTCTTAGAAATGCTGATGAGTCAGGAAGTATTAACGGGTCTGGAAGTGTTGATGTGTCTGTCTGGAAGTGTTGGAAAGTTTGAAAGTGTTAAGAGTGTTTCTGGAAGTGGTGATGGAGTTTGGGTAGTGCTGAGGAGTGCTTCTAAAAGTGTTGAGGAGTCTGGAAGTGTTCAGGTGGCTGTCTGGAAGTGTTGGTGAGTCTGGAAGTGTTAAGAGCGTTTCTGGAATTGGTGATGGAGTCTGGAAAGTGTTGGGGAGTGGAGCTTAGTAGGCTGAGGGTGTTAGGAAGTCTGTCTGGAAATGATGAGGAGTCTGGAAATTGAATCCCTTTTGGAGGCTTTTGGAGGGATGTTGAAAAGTCCAAGAAACATCAGGGAGTCTATGATGGTTGGTGAAGGGATGGAGGGAGGGAGGGAGGTGGGGAGGTGGGGGGTGAGGGAGGGGGCTTGGAGAGGCTGGCACCAGGAGGGAAGGAAAGGCCATGAAATGTTTTATGGGAGTAATCCTTTCCTTGTGACGTTTATCCGCCCGTTTGTTTGTCTTTCTGGCGACCGGCCGACTCCAGTAGACGTATGGAGGACACACACACACACACACACACACACACACACACACACACACACACACACAAGGAATAGACAGACGTTATAGATGCTGTGAACTGTGAGGCATCAACTATCTCATTCACTCCTTCCCACATCGTGATCCTCGCCATTTATCCTCCTTCTCCTCCTCTTCCTCCTCTTCCTCCTCCTTCTGCAACTACTACTCTCCCTCTTCTCCTCTCCACTCCACTTCACCACCTCCTCATTCACTAAGTAAATGGAGAACACTGTGAACATTAATGGTGTGTGTGTGTGTGTGTGTGTGTGTGTGTGTGTGTGTGTGTGTGTGTGTGTGTGTGTGTGTGTGTGTGTGTGTGTGTGTGTGTGAGTGTGTGTTTCAGGGATGCGTTCTGTCTTTCCATCCATTCTTTGTCTTCTCTCTCTCTCTCTCTCTCTCTCTCTCTCTCTCTCTCTCTCTCTCTCTCTCTCTCTCTCTCTCTCTCTTGGTCCAAATCGAAAGCTTGCCAAAATTCTGTCCTTTCTCATTTCTCCCAATCCCCCCAAATTTTTCCGATCTTGACCTACTTTCTTTCTCTCCCTCCTCCTCCTCCTCCTCCTCCTCCTCCTCCTCTTCACTCCAATATTCGGTAATTGAAGCCGTAACTCAGATCTCAGGAGGTTTAAAGGACGGATGGTGCTGTTGCTGGTGTGGGGGAGGGGATGACTGGGGAGGGAGGTTGGGGAAGGAAAAGGGGAGTGGGGGGAGAAGAAAAGGGGAAGGTGAAAGGTGAAAAGTGGTGTACCTGTCACTTTCGTTGTTGTTGTTGTTGTTGTTGTTGTTGTTGTTGTTGTGGTGGTGGTGGTGGTGGTTGTCTAGGTGGTGACACGTTAATTGTTGTTGTTATTGTTGTTGTTTATGGTAATGGTAATGACGGTCTTAGTTACGATGGTGGTGGTGCTAATAGTATTGGTGGTGGTAGCAGTATGTGACTACTGGTGGTGGTGGTGGTGGTGGTGGTGGTGACTTTCATCATCATGTGACGCAACTGTGCTACCAGTCATAACAGTGACGACAACAACAACAACATCATAACCATTACAGCCAGTGGTGACAGTGACAGTGGTGGCAAAGGTCACAACACCACCACCACCACTGCCACCACCACCACCACCACCACCACCACCACCACCACCACAGCAGCAGCAGCAGCAGCAGCAGCAGCAGGAGGCGCCCCCAGATAATCAATAAGTGTTGCATGGAGCTCGCCCCTTGATGCTGTGCCCCGCCCCCAACTCCCACCGACCCCCGCCCCGCCCTCCGCCCCGCCCCGCCCCCACGTCACCGCCTACGTCACCGGCTCGTCACACGCGTCCCCACGACACGACACAAACAAACAATAAACAGAAAAAAACATCTCTTCTGCCCAACCACAAGACCCCCCCCCCCACTCTCTCTCTCTCTCTCTCTCTCTCTCTCTCACACACGTAACAAAACAAAAACAAAACAAAACAACAAAAAAAGAAAACATTCCACATGCAAAACAAGAAAAGGGAGGAAAAAAAGGAAAAATAGGAAAATAAAAAGGTTACAGAGAACAGGCCATGCCCTCTCCCTTTTCTCTCTTCCTCTCTCTCCCCTTCCTTTTCTTCCTCCCCTCACCCCCTCCTCCTTCCTTCCCCTCCCAACCGTTGCATGCCTGACGCTGCGAGGAAAGAGAGAGAGAGAGAGAGAGAGAGAGAGAGAGAGAGAGAGAGAGAGAGAGAGAGAGAGAGAGAGAGAGAGAGAGAGAGAGAGAGAGAGCAGAGTCCTTACAATCCACTCCTCTAAAATATTCACCCTGGTTCTCCTATTTCTCTCCATTTTCTTCCTTCTCCTCCTCCTCCTCCTCCTCCTCCTCCTCCTCTTCCTCCTCCTCCCGTACCCATCCAACTTTCTCTTTCCACACTCCATCACTCCACTCCTTTTCCTCCACCACGATGACCCACACCCACACTCATCCACTTTCCTCCCCACTGCCATCAAACCCAACCACTCTTCCTCCTCCTCCTCCTCCTCCTCCTCCTCCTCCTTTCTGACACGAGGCTTCGAGCTCCAAATTTGCCACAATATTTGCATTCTAACGACGCCATTACACACACAGGGACTGAAGGGGCGCGAGGAGGAAGAGGATGAGGAGGAGGAGGAGGAGGAGGAGGAGGAGGAGGAGGAGGAGGAGGAGGAGGAGGAGGAGGAGGGTGGTAGCAGAGGATAACTACATAGACAGTGAAGAATGATGAAGAGGAGGAGGAGGAGGAGGAGGAGGAGGAGAAGGAGGAGGAGGAGGAGGAGTGATGATTGGTAATTGCTGAGAATGGAAGGGTTGGTCACAGTTAGAGAGAGAGAGAGAGAGAGAGAGAGAGAGAGAGAGAGAGAGAGAGAGAGAGAGAGAGAGAGAGAGAGAGAGAGAGAGAGGAAGTCGTGACCTCTCTCCCTCTCCCCACCCCCTAATGAAGTCAGGTTACGAGGTCACCCTGATGCTGCCCTGGTGTTGAATAAGGAGGAATACAAAGGAATACAAAGGAAAGCCAAACAGCAACAGACCTTTTGGTCCTTGCAAGGCTGTTTGGTAACTACTTCTAACTAGCTACAGTGAAGAGAGACAGGACAGCATAGCAGAAGGAGGAGGAGGAGGAGGAGGAGGATAAGAAGATATTAAGGCACTACAACACGTCTCATTTCTTATACACCTCTCTCTCTCTCTCTCTCTCTCTCTCTCTCTCTCTCTCTCTCTCTCTCTCTCTCTCTCTCTCTCTCTCCAGCAGACAAACAATTATTAAGCTCAACGTGATTCGCTTATCTGGAGAGTTTGCTCAATCTGTTACGGTAATTATTAGTGTGATCAGCGTGTCAGGAGGAGGAGGAGGAGGAGGAGGAGGAGGAGGAGGAGGAGGAGAGGAGGAGGAGGAGGAGGAGGAGGAGGAGGAAATCAGGGCAGGGTAAAAACTATGACTGAGAGGAAGTAACTGAGAAAGAAAAGAAAAAAAGAAAAAAAAAGTGCAGGAGAAATTATTGAGAGCTGGGATGGAAAATGAAGAGACAAAAAGACAGACAGACAGACTGACAAACAGACAGACAGATACACACACACACACACACACACACACACACACACACACACACACACACACACACACACACACACATGAGAATGAGAACGACAATGAGACGAGAGAGAGAGAGAGAGAGAGAGAGAGAGAGAGAGAGAGAGAGAGAGAGAGAGAGAGAGAGAGAGAGAGAGAGAGAGAGAGAGAGAGAGAGAGAGAGTTTCGGCTCTTACCTTTTCCTCCATCAACCACCTCCTCCTCCTCCTCCTCCTCTTCCTCAGGCCAAGGTCGACCTAAGCATCTTTCCTTCTCTTCCTCCCTTCAGTCGTTTCCTCCCAAAGAAAATAAAGGAGGAGGAGGAGGAGGAGGAGGAGGAGGAGGAGGAGGAGGAGGAGGAGGAGGAGGAGGAAGAAGAAAATTTAAGGTTGTTTTATTATAGTGTTGCTGCTCCGAAGAAAGATTTACATGTGTGTGTGTGTGTGTGTGTGTGTGTGTGTGTGTGTGTGTGTGTGTGTGTGTGTGTGTGTGTGTGTGTGTGTGTGTGTGTGTGTGTGTTCTCCCTGGGCGTGTCTGAGCATTACACTCTCAGATGGAGGGCTGTTGTGTTGCTGTCTCGCCTTAATATCCCGGAGATCGCTTTCGTAGGCACGCCCCAAGGTTACAAACAGTGGGGGAAGAGGAGGAGGAGGAGGAGGAGGGGAAAGAGGGGAGCTTAAGAATAAAAAGGGTGAGGAAAGGATGGGATGGGGAGGGGGTGGTACCATATCTCTCTCTCTCTCTCTCTCTCTCTCTCTCTCTCTCTCTCTCTCTCTCTCTCTCTCTCTCTCTCAAGGCCACCCCACAACAAGGCATAACTATTTCAATTGATTTCCTTGCAACACACTCCCAAAATTTTGTGTGAAACTCCATCCATTACTCCTAGTGGACGAAGGGATGGACGCACTGATGGATGGATGGGTGGGTGGATGGATGGATAACAGAAGGGAACACTGACACGAAACTGAAAGAAGACGAAGAAAAGTAGACAGAGAAATGATAGCAGTGGACAGACGGAGTGACAGACAGACGAACAGGAAATTAAGGAAGAAACTGGCATGCGAAATTGAAAGAAAACGGGAAGAGAAAGAGCTTGAGCGGTGGACAGACGGGGATGGACGGCAGAATAGATGGGTAAATGAATAACAATAATAATAATAATAATAATAAGATAGACTGACATGTAATTAAAAAGTGACAGGTAGTAAAAAAAAAAAAAAAGAGAACGAATAGAAAAAAAAAGAGGGAGGGGGAAACTAACACACAACCAGACAGACAAACAATAAAATGAGAAAACTGACTTAAAAAAAAAAACTAAAACAAAACAGAAAGTAGAAGAGAAAAGACTGAGAAAGAGACAGATTAAAGCAATGTCCAGCCTTTACGTTTCAAGAGAGAGAGAGAGAGAGAGAGAGAGAGAGAGAGAGAGAGAGAGAGAGAGAGAGAGAGAGAGAGAGAGAGAGAGAGAGAGAGAGAGAGACGGAAGAAAAATGAGGAGGGACGAAAAGGAATGAAAAGTTAAGATTCGAATCAATTTTCAGGACTTCGTAGGATTTCTTACACTACATTTGAGGAAACCTTGAGTCCAGGAAGGAAGGAAGGGAAGGGAAGGGAAGGGATGGGAAGGGAAGGGAAGGGAAGGGAAGGGAAGGGAAGGGAAGGGAAGGGAAGGAAAGATGCATGGAGAGAAAGAGAGAAGTCAGTGAAGGAGGAATGGTCAAAATTGAAGGTTACACGGAGGAAGGGAAGGATTAGTGAATGAATGAAGGAATGGGTGAAGGAAGAAAGGAGTGAAGATTGGTGGAACAGGGATAAGGCGAGAAGGAAAAATAAATAGGGTAATTAGAATGATACAGGAGAAATGAAAGAAACGGGAAAGGAGAGAATGAAAGGAAGGAAAGACAGAAAACGAAATAAATATGCGGAAGGAGGAAAGAAGTATAGGAAAGAAGGAAGAAAGGAAGGAAGGAAGGAAGGAAGGAAGGAAGGACGTAGTGAGTGAATGAATGAATGAATGAATGAATGAAGAGAGAAAAGCCAGAAAGAAGCTAAAACAAACAGAGACACGGAAAAGGAAGAAAGGAAGGAAGAAAAGAAAGAACCAAAAATGAAAAGAAGGAAGAAGGAGAGCAAAAGGAAGGAAAGAAGGAAGGACGTAATGAATGAATGAATGAAAAAAAAGGGAGAGGCAGAAAGAAGCTAAACAAAGACACGGAAAAAGGAAGGAAGGAAGAAAGGAAGAAAGAAAGAAAGGAAGGAAGGAAGGCAGGAAGGAAGGAAGAAAAAAAGGAACCAGAGATGAAAAGGAGGAGGAAGGAGAGCAAAAACTCAACACAATAACCAATAATCTCAATAAACAAAGGAAAAACATTACTGGTTCGCGACAATGCATCCTTACATCACCAAGACCGGACGCGTGGCTTGATCGAGGCTGTGATGTCCTTGTGTCACTGTGATTGTGTGTGTGTGTGTGTGTGTGTGTGTGTGTGTGTGTGTGTGTGTGTGTGTGTGTGTGTGTGTGTGTGTGTGTGTGTCAATGGAACAAACGCAGTCACGGTCGCTCAATTTCAGTTTCTTTTTTTTTTTTTTTCTTTCTGCTTTCCTCTCTTCAGTCATTTTTTTTTTTTTGTTCTCTTGATAGTTAAAGAATAATTTGGTCGTGTTTTGTAGATCACAAGACGCATGACTGAGTTTGAAGTTGAGTGTTTAGTGTGGAAAAATATGACAAGACAAGAAGAAGAAGAAGAAGAAGAAGAAGAAGAAAAAGAACAGCAGCAACAAGAACAACAACAACAACAACATCATCATCATCATCATCATCATCATCATCATCATCATCATCAACAACAACAACAACAACAACAACAACAACAACAACAACAACAACAACAACAACAACATCAAGAACGAGAATCAAATAAAAGAAAAAAAAAAGAGAAAAAACCTAACACTTTAACTCTTTAACCAAAACACACACACACACACAAACACACACACACACACACATACATACACAAAAAAAAGTACCAGGCGGAATATGAGTCAACGAGACCAGCATAACATTAGCACATCTTATCCAAACTTTACTTCGGGCCGGGGAGCAACTCGGGCAAAACTTTGAGCATAAATGTATGATATCTCAACTGTGAATTTCCCGACGTCTGGCAGGTGTGTGTGTGTGTGTGTGTGTGTGTGTGTGTGTGTGTGTGTGTGTGTGTGTGTGGCGCGCTCTGTAGAAGTGTGGCTGGGGTGCTCTGCAGGTGTGTGGCGCGGGGAGAACCAATAACGACTATATTCTGAAACACATCTGCTCCACACCTCCACTACTTTCAAAAGGCTATAGTTGAAGTGCCATGGGTTTCTAACTAAGGGTATTTTTATAGTTCTAATAGACAGATTAACAAGATTTCTAAGTTATTAACAGGATAAACGCTCTTGAAAACCTGGCTAATCATCTCTGTGGCCTTGAAAAATGCTCGTGGTGGAATACGGGGTTTTAAAGGATGATTTTTAAGGTTCTAGTGGCAGATTAACAAGATTTCTACGTTATTAACAGAGAAACATACTTGAGAACCTGGCTAACCATCTCTGTGGCCTTGGAAAAGTGGTGTGTGTGTGTGTGTGTGTGTGTGTGTGTGTGTGTGTGTGTGTGTGTGTGTGTGTGTGTGTGTGTGTGTGTGTGTGTGTGTGTGTGTGTAGGATAAGCGACTCCGCATTCCCTGTGGCGCTCACGACGAAAGCCTTGACACGGAAACATCAGTCAGTGGCGAGGTGGCGGTGAATTTCTAACATACTGCCGTTCCAAGGTTCTCCTCTTCCCGGAAACGTACGTATCATCGCCACAGGGGACAGGGCACGGGGAGGGCAGGGGAAGGGGGGATGGTTCTGAAGGGATTTAGGGATTACTGGCGCCCTCCTGACACACAGACACACATACACACACGCGCATACACAGACACTGGCAGCAAGACATGATATTACTGGGCTTTTGACAGGATTGAGAGCACCTGAACACGCTTGTTGTACGAAGAAAGAAGGAAAGGTGAAGAAAGGAAAGAAAAGGAAAGAAAGGTAATGGAAGGTGACATCTGCTACCTGATATTTCTCTTTTTAAACTTGAATTTTACTCTTATTACTATTATTTTTTTTTTTTTTACGAGTGGCGTGTCAGGATTTTCTTCTTCTTCTTCTTCCTCTTCTTTTTTTTTCTTTTTAATGAACACAATACTACGATACTTCGCTTTCCCGCATGTTAAAAATTTTCTCTTCCTAAAGCAGTAATAACAAAAACAAAACATTTACTTCTTCAGTAATTCCACGTCTAAGTAAGTGAACATTTACGTGCAAAAGAAAGAACAACAGAATAAATTTTCGTATCCACAAAGAAACTGATTGACTGATAATAATTTAAACTCCCTGACCGGTAATAATTTAAACGACCGATATTGCTTATAACCCACACATAAAGTCCCAGGAAAGCAGCCCAGCCCCGCCTTGATAGAACACCGCGTACACCCCGGCGTGAGATACTGCACACCTTCCCGACGCGCCAATAAGGGATGCTCCTGAAATACAACAAGCACGAGGTGATGATTATTTCAAGTGAGATGAGCGGCGCGCACCTGTGTTCCCACCCCTGGCTCTCCTGCAACACCCTGTACCTTGCTCCCTTCCTGACTCACTCCTACTGACTCAGCCCTGTTTCTCTCCATTCTACCTAACTGCAACGTACTCTGTCCTTCCTAACCATTACTTCTGCTGCCCATTCAAACTCTATCTTACTCTAGTTAACTCTATCTTACCCATCCCAGCTCAATCCTATCTCCTATTCTGCATTGTTTCCTTCTTTCCCCCAACCATCGCCCATTCCTCCAATATATTCCCTCTCTCAACGCCCGTCCCAGCAAGATGTGTGGATCCCTCTCCTCCTCCTCCTCCTCCTCCTCCTCGTCGTCCTCGTCACGCCCTAATACTCGTACATCATGCCGGGTCTCATCCATAACTGCCTCCTCCAATTAAAGCAGCGGGACAAGGGTATTATCACTATTACAGCCCATTACAGCCACCGCCACGGCCACTGTCTCCACCTCCTCGTCACCATATCCAGTTCATCACCACCACCACCACCACCACCACTACTACTACTACTACTACTACTACTACTACTACTACTACTACTAC
>NC_087159.1:2347500-2355000 GCF_035594125.1 Scylla paramamosain | reverse complement strand
TTAAACTTCGAGGTATTATTCCAATCAGGTCTTAAGAGGACAAGAGGAGGCAAAAGAGTCACTGAAAAACGGATCACTGCCTGGTTAGTCTGAAGAAAACACCAATATTTCTATGAATCTATAATGCAAGTTAATTTTTCATTTTCTTCTTCTTTTTTTTTTTTTTGATGGACTGGATGTAAAAATTATGAGAAACGATTCACATGGCATAAATCTCTCTCTCTCTCTCTCTCTCTCTCTCTCTCTCTCTCTCTCTCTCTCTCTCTCTCTCTCTCTCTCTGGTCCTGCCCCGTCCATCATCCCAGCCTCTCTTTGTCACCTCAGGAATGCCGTTCCAGTCAGGATTCCAAGTCATTCCTGGCCGTCCCGTCTCGCCGCGTTCACAACAATAGGACCAAGCCACTTTTCCTCCTCCTCCTCCTCCTCCTCCTCCTCCTCCTCCTCCTCTTCCTCCTCTTCTGTTCCTTTCATTTATTTTATTTTATTTCCTTCTCTTCATTCTCTTCGTCTCTGATCTTTTGTGTAACACTTTTTTCTTCCTTCCTTTTTTTTTCCAATTTATTTGTCATCTTTGGTTACTGGTTATTCTCTCTCTCTCTCTCTCTCTCTCTCTCTCTCTCTCTCTCTCTCTCTCTCTCTCTCTCTCTCTCTCTCTCTCTCTCTCTCTGTCTTTTGATTAATGTCAAGATTTATGTCCCTTTCTCCACGTCTGCTACCTCTCTCTCTCTCTCTCTCTCTCTCTCTCTCTCTCTCTCTCTCTCTCTCTCTCTCTCTCTCTCTCTCTCGCAGGGTCAGAAGGTCCACAGATATGACAACTTTCTGTGTCGTTCAACAAAGAATCTCTCTCTCTCTCTCTCTCTCTCTCTCTCTCTCTCTCTCTCTCTCTCTCTCTCGTCTTCTGGTCGTCCCGCTGAGCTTTCATTATTTCTTTTTCCTTCCTTCGCTTTCGCTCTAATACCTTCTGGCACTAACTTGTATTTACGTCTCTCTCTCTCTCTCTCTCTCTCTCTCTCTCTCTCTCTCTCTCTCTCTCTCTCTCTCTCTCTCTCAAGCTTAAACAGCCCGATTTATATGTCCAATTTACGCACATTTTCTCTATTAATCTATGCATGATCTCTCTCTCTCTCTCTCTCTCTCTCTCTCTCTCTCTCTCTCTCTCTCTCTCTCTCTCTCTCTCTCTCTCTCTCTCTCGTCAGCTTCTCGTTACTCAAATTCTCTTGAGTCACTTGGGTAAAAACTCTCTCTCTCTCTCTCTCTCTCTCTCTCTCTCTCTCTCTCTCTCTCTCTCTCTCTCTCTCTCATTTCAATTTCCTTCCTGTAAACGTGTGTTATTGTGTGTGTGTGTGTGTGTGTGTGTGTGTGTGTGTGTGTGTGTGTGTGTGTGTGTGTGTGTGTGTGTGTGTCCGCGCGCGCGCGCGTGTGTGTGTGTGTGTGTGTGTGTGTGTGTGTGTGTGTGTGTGTGTGTGTGTATGCGCGCCCAAGGGACCCAGGATCGATACTTAAAGAAACACCCAGAATCCTTCGACTCTTCCTCCTCCTCTTCCTCCTCAGCAGCAGCATCCCAGAGCGCGTCCTTCAGTCAGCAGGTCAGAGGATATAATAGAGGTAAGAAAGTTAATCAATCAGTCAGTCAGTCAGTCAGTCAGTCAGTGAGTCAGTCAGTGAATGGCCCAATGAATCAGTAGGTTATCCAGCTAGTCGGAGGTTCAGTCAGTCACTTGATCAGCTAGTCAGTTTGTCATTCAATAGCCTGGTGCATTAGTCAGTCAGTCAGTCAGTCAGTCAGTCAGTCAGTCTATCAGTCAAAAAAAAAAAAAGTGAGGCCAGTCTATGAATCAGTAAACCCCTTAGTAGCAATTCAGTAGTTTAGTTAATGTTTACTCAGATACTCAGTCAGGAGGTAAGTTAGTCAGACAGACACACAGACAGACAGACAGACAGACAGACAGACAGACAGACAGTGAAATAGCCAGCAAGCCCACGAGTTAGTCATTCAGTCAACCAAGAACACAGATCCAGTCAGTCAGTCAGTTAGTCAGTCAGTCAGGAAGATAAATACTGAAGGTATCCAACAAGCCAGTCAGTCAGTCAGTCAGTCAGCCAGTCAGTCAGTCAGTCAGTCAGTCAGTCAGTCAGTCAGTCAGTCAGTCAGTCAGTCAGTCAGTCAGCCAGCCAGCCAGCCAGTCAGTCAGTCAGTCAGTCAGTCAGTCAGACACGCGTTCAGGCCAATGGGAAAAATAGCATTGCATGAAAAACTGAGAGAAAAATGGTTCTCTCTCTCTCTCTCTCTCTCTCTCTCTCTCTCTCTCTCTCTCTCTCTCTCTCTCTCTCTCTCTCTCATATAAATTACGTCATGAACGGACAATGACGTACATGAACCGTAACATTAGAGAGAGAGAGAGAGAGAGAGAGAGAGAGAGAGAGAGAGAGAGAGAGAGAGAGAGAGAGAGAGAGAGAGAGAGAGAGAGCGGAGCAGACAGACAGACAGTAAGTGCAGCTGTCGTCCCCCTATCCCCTCTCCCTCTCCCTCTCACTTTCCCCTCTCACTCCTTAATTACACACCCCCCTTTACATAATGAGGTCAACGCCTGGTCCCCCTCCCCCCATTAGGTCACATCAGACTGGAAGTGATGGGATGGCCCTCTCTCTCTCTCTCTCTCTCTCTCTCTCTCTCTCTCTCTCTCTCTCTCTCTCTCTCTCTCTCTCTCTAGGCAATAAGGGTTGTGATGGAGGGAAAGAGGGAGGGGAGGAGAGGAAACTGTGTTGGGGAGGAGGAGGAGGAGGAGGAGGAGGAGGAGGAGGAGGAGGAGGAGGAGGAGGAGGAGGAGGAGGAGATGATGATGATGATGATGATGATGGGGAAGGGGAAGAGGAAGAGATGTAAATGAAAGGAAGGAAAGAAGGAAGGAAGGAAGGAAGGAAGGAAGGAAGGCAGGGAGAAAGAAAAGGAGAGGAAATGGAAAGGAAGGTAAAGGAGAAAACGAAGGAGAAAGGGGAAGAGAGACAGAGAGGAGAACTGTTACTAAGTGGAACGAAGAGATGAAAGAGAGAGAAAAGAGGAAGACAGGGAGAGGAGAGAAAGGGGAAGGGAGAGGAGGTAAGAGAACGAGAGAGGGGAAAAGGGGAAAGGTAAAGACTTGAAGGGAAAGTATGAGGAGGAGGAGGAGGAGGAGGAGGAGGAGGAGGAGGAGGAGGAGGAGGAGGAGGAGGGGAAAAAGAAAAGTTGATGGAATGGAGCTAGGAAAGGAATGAAAGAAAGGAAAAGAGGAGAACGAGAAAAAAAGAGAAATCAAATAATATCAGAAGGAAGGAAGGAAGGAAGGAAGGAAGGAAGAATAGGGAAGAAGAGAGGAGAGAATGAGGGGAGAGGAGGAAAATGGAATAGATGGAGGACAAATAGAAAGAGGAAGAATAAATAAAAATAATGAGAGAGAGAGAGAGAGAGAGAGAGAGAGAGAGAGAGAGAGAGAGAGAGAGAGAGAGAGAGAGAGAGAGAGAGAGAGAGAGAGAACAAAGGAATGGAAAGAGAAGGCGACGCAATAAAGTGAGAGAGAGAGAGAGAGAGAGAGAGAGAGAGAGAGAGAGAGAGAGAGAGAGAGAGAGAGAGAGAGAGAGAGAGAGAGAGAGAGAGAGAGTGTGTAGATACGGAGGGAGAGGAAAATAAAGTAAGGGATTAAGATGGGAGGACACAAAAGGAGGAGGAGGAGGAGGAGGAGGAGGAGGAGGAGGAGGAGGAGGAGGAGATGGCGGTGGTGGTGGAAGAATCAAAAGAAATAGAAAATGAAGAAAAAAGAAGAAAAGGGAGGAGGAGGAGGAGGAGGAGGAGGAGGAGGAGGAGGAGGAGGAGGAGATGGAAGCGAATGTTTAAGAAAGTGGCACATGAACGATGGAAGGAAGAAAGGAAGAAAATAGGAGGAGGAGGAGGAGGAGGAGGAGGAGGAGGAGGAGGAGGAGGAGGAGGAGGAGGAGGAGGACAAGAATGGAAGTGAGGGGTTTATGATGATAGGAGATGAAGGCAGGAAGGAAGAGGAGGAGGAGGAGGAGGAGGAGGAGGAGGAGGAGGAGGAGGGAGACATAATGGTTGGTCGGGTTAGGGACTGGGTGTCTAGAGAGAGAGAGAGAGAGAGAGAGAGAGAGAGAGAGAGAGAGAGAGAGAGAGAGAGAGAGAGAGAGAGAGAGAGAGAGAGGATACCAGATGCCCCTTGTCTTTGTAAACACGACACACACACACACACACACACACACACACACACACACACACACACACACACACACACACACACACACACACTACGTGATGAAAATATCAAAATGAAAAAAGAAAAATGGATCCTCACAATTATCACAGACAGTAAATAATAATAATAATAATAATAATAATAATAATAATAATACTAATATGCGTCTTTTAAATTAAAGTAACAATTTTTTCCTCTTTCACACATTTACAATTACACTTTGCTTGTTCGTGGTTCATTATCTTAACACTAACTGTTGCTGTAAATAAATAAACAAATAAATAAATAAAAACTGTGTGTGTGTGTGTGTGTGTGTGTGTGTGTGTGTGTGTGTGTGTGTGTGTGTGTGTGTGTGTGTGTGCTCGGCTGTCTATCTGTGTATCTCTTTGTTTATCAGTGTTTATTAACATATCTGGGTTTGTTTACCATGTTTGCACTGATAAGAGAAGAAATGTCTGTTTATTTCCTTATCTGAGTGCCTATCTGTTCCCCTATCTAACCAAACTACCCATCTCTCTATTTATCTATCTGTCTATCTATCTATCTAAATCTATACTAATCTATTTCTATGTACATCTTATACTCACTTTAAATTTCTCCCACCAATATATGTCTGTCTATTTCCTTGTCTATCTGTCTGTCTGTCTGTCTGTATGTATGTATGTATCTCCCTATCTATACACCTACAACCTTTCCTTCATCCACTTCATTTCCAGCACTATCTACCTTACTGTATCTCAATCCAGACCTTGTAAACTCCCTCTATCTCTCCTTATCTGCCTCCCACCGACAAGAGAGGTCACTCATAGCCCTGTGACCTGACCTGCGGCGACCTTTACCTTGATAGCACAGTTCGGTTGATGATGTTTGTGGAAGGAGGAGGAGGAGGAGGAGGAGGAGTGGGAGGAGGAGGAGGAGGAGGAGGAGGAGGAGGAGGAGGAGGAGGAGGAGGAGGAGGAGGAGGAAGGGTAAGTACAGAGAGATGGGAATGGAAAAGAGGGAAAACACACTCTCTCTCTCTCTCTCTCTCTCTCTCTCTCTCTCTCTCTCTCTCTCTCTCTCTCTCTCTCTCTCTCTCTCGATGGGGCAATGAAGAGGGCATAGAAGGAGGAAGATGAAGGGGAAGGATAACCATTCTCAGATGATGGGACAGGGAGGAGGAGGAGGAGGAGGAGGAGGAGGAGGAGGAGGAGGAGGAGGAGGAGGAGGAGGAGGAGGAAAATGGGAAAGGGGGACAGAGGGAGGGAAGACATGTGTGTGTGTGTGTGTGTGTGTGTGTGTGTGTGTGTGTGTGTGTGTGTGTGTGTGTGTGTGTGTGTGTGTGTGTGTGTGTGTGGCACTGGTAATGTAGATGTGCAGTCACGCTCCCATAGCGATAAGCCAACACATACATACACACACACACACACACACACACACACACACACACACACACACACACACACACACACACACACACACACACACACGAATTCATACACACGGGCGACCTTGATACAGTGGTACGTGACACTACATACATACGAGTACATACATAACTGTAATAAACACATGCGTAATACACACACACACACACGTACACACACCACCATAAGAAGATTTACAAATATACTTAGACAAGCAGTGGGCCAGAAAAACATACGTACATACATACATACATACTTACATACAGACAGACAAACAGACACACACAGACGAAGAAAGACGAAGGATATCGATGGGAAAGATACGAAGGAAAGGAAGAAAGAAAAAGAAAGAATAAAAGAAAAAAGAAAGAAAGTAGAAGAAGAGGAAGAAGAAAATAAAAAGAAGAAGACGAAAAACAAGAATTATGTGTTTTCTTCTTTCCTTCCTTCCTTCCTTCACAAAAATACAGAAACAATCTTTCCTTCATTCCTACAGAGAGAGAGAGAGAGAGAGAGAGAGAGAGAGAGAGAGAGAGAGAGAGAGAGAGAGAGAGAGAGAGAGAGAGAGAGAGAGAGAGAGAGAGAGAGAGAGAGACAGGAACCAGGCATAAATCAACACTATTTCACTAATGATAAACCCCACCACCACCACCACCACCATCACCACCACCACCACCATCACCATCACCATCACCACCACAAATCTTCCTAGACACCACAAGAAGAGGTGTGATGTCTCTCCTCCACCATCACCTCCTCCTCCTATTCACACGCGCAATAGAAGGAGGAGGAGGAGGAGGAGGAGGAGTTACTATAGCTCAAGAGAAGACTGGGAGAAGACGTGAGTGTATGCCTCCTCCTCTTCTTCCTCCTCCTCCTCCTCCTCTTCTTCCTTCCTTCCTCATCCACTTCCTTCCAACTCCTCATTCGTAAGTCTGACGAAGGAGGAGGAGGAGGAGGAGGAGGAGGAGGAGGAGGAGGAGGAGGAGGAGGGATAGAGTTAGGCCATAGACGAGAGAGAGAGAGAGAGAGAGAGAGAGAGAGAGAGAGAGAGAGAGAGAGAGAGAGAGAGAGAGAGAGAGAGAGAGAGAGAGAGAGAGAGAGAGCTGGTAGAAGGAGTGAGAATGAGAGATATGAGAGAAAGATGCAAGGGGAGACAATCAGGGAAGAGAGAGAGAGAGAGAGAGAGAGAGAGAGAGAGAGAGAGAGAGAGAGAGAGAGAGAGAGAGAGAGAGAGAGAGAGAGGTGCAAGAAGCTGGTAAGAAGTTTCTTAGGTCATTCTTTACCTCCACGTCCAGTTTCCTCCTCCTCCTCCTCCTCCTCCTCCTCCTCCTCCTCCTCCTTCGAATCCCGAGGTGTTGGGGAAGAAAAAGAGGGAATAAATTGGGGAAGTTGGTACGCTGGCATGCGCAGAGAGAGAGAGAGAGAGAGAGAGAGAGAGAGAGAGAGAGAGAGAGAGAGAGAGAGAGAGAGAGAGAGAGAGAGAGAGAGAGAGAGAGAGAGAGACTAAGCAGATACACTGTAAGAAAAGGAGGGGAAAGAAAGAGAGGAAGAGAGGAGGAGGAGGAGGAGGAAGAGTGATAAAATACATGGTGTCAGGAAAAGGAAGGAAGGAAGGAAGGAAGGAAGGAAGGAAGGAAGGAAGGAAGGAAGGAAGGAAGGAAGGAAGGAAGGAAAGAAGGAGAGAAGAGAGGAGGATAAAAATGAGAAGGAAAACAGGAAGAAGAAACTCAAGGACACGAAGATAAATCAATAAATCAATAAATAAACAAGAAAATATATAAATAAACAGACAGACGAATAAACTAAATTAAAATAGATAAAAATGGAGAAAAAAGACAAACAAAAGAAGGAAT
>NC_087159.1:2317500-2322500 GCF_035594125.1 Scylla paramamosain | reverse complement strand
CTCTCTCTCGTACCAACATAACCCATTCCCTCTCTTCTCCCCTTACCTCGCTCCCCTAAATGAATCCCTTCTCCCTCTCTCTCCCCCTCCCTCTTCCCCTTCTCTGCCAGCCCCATTTGCCGTCACGGGCGGTGCTCCAGAACCAAGGGCGCCTCCGTCACTTCTCGCCCCTCTCCCTCTCTCCCTTCGACCCCCATCCCTCTCCCTTCACCTTCCCCCTTCCTTTCCCTTGACGGGGCGGCTCGGGTCACGGGGGTCGCCTGCTCTTAATAGATATTTTGATGTCCAAAGGATGAGCTGGTACTCCTGGTGGCTTGTTTTGATCTTAGTTCTTCTTCTGCGTCTCCTTCAGGTGGTAAGTCTGTTTCTCTCGCTTACTGTGTTGTTGTTTTGAGTTCTGCTTCTTCTGCTACTTCTTCAGGTTGTTCCATTTATTTATCTCTCTCTCTCTTACTGTCTTTTGTTTTGATCTGATTTCTTCTTGTTCTTCTTGTTCTGTGTCTCCTCCTTCAGGTTATTTCATCTACTCTCTCTCTCTCTCTCTCTCTCTCTCTCTCTCTCTCTCTCTCTCTCTCTCTCTCTCTTACTGTTTTCTGTCTTGCTCTTTCTTTTTCTTCTGCTACTTCTTCAGGTTATTCCATCTGCTTCTCTCTCTCTCTCTCTCTCTCTCTCTCTCTCTCTCTCTCTCTCTCTCTCTCTCTCTCTCTCTCTCTCTCTCTCTCTTCCTGTTTTCTTGTTTTCTTCTTCTTCTTCTTTTTCTTCTGCTACTCCTTCAGGTTATTTAATTTTCTTTTTCCTTTTCTTTTATTTTTGTCTGTTGATTTTTATATTTCATTTTTTTTTGTCCATTACCTCTTTCTATATTCTTCTTATTCTTCTTATTCTTCGATTTATGCTATTCCTCCTCCTCCTCCTCTTCCTCATTCATCTTTTCTTAATCTTCATTTCTTATTATTATTTCCTCAACTCTCTTTCTTGTCTTCCTCTTCCTCCTCCTCCTCCTCCTCCTCCTTCTTCTTCTTCTTCTTCTTCTTCTTCTTCTTCTTCTTCTTCTTCTTCTTCTTCTTCCTCCTCTTCAGAATTTTCCACATCAGAACCAATTGAGAAAAGGATATGATAGAATTTTTTTTTACTCTCTCTCTCTCTCTCTCTCTCTCTCTCTCTCTCTCTCTCTCTCTCGCTAATGACCACAAGCCAAAACAAGGCAGTTCCGTCTTCTGTTTATCCTTTGTTTAACGCTTAGACCTCCTCCTCTTCCTCCTCCTCCTCCTCCTCTTTCCTTACATCCCTACATCCCCCGAATCCCCTTACACGCTCCCTTTGATTCCTTATTCTCCCTCCTCCTCCTCCTCCTCCTCCTCCTCCTCCTCCTCCCCCGTATACCTTTCCCTCTCCCCACCCTCCTTTTACCTACCTCCTCCTCCCCCTCCTTCTCCTCCTCCTCCTCCTCCCAAAAGACCAGGTGCTGACCGTCCTGCTTCGCTGCTCGTACTCACCTCCTCCTCCTCCTCCTCCTCCTCCTCCTCCTCCTCCTCCTCCTCCTCCTCCTCCTCCTCCCTCAAGGTCTGGCACGTGCCCCTCATAAGGTCGTTTTTCAAGGGTAGAATCTTGAGTTTTTCGACCTTAAGACCTTGTAATTTTGGTCTTTTTTCCTCCTCTTCATCTTCCTTCTCCTTTACAACCTTCTCATCACCACACCCCTTTTCTTCCTTCCTTCCTTCCTCCCTCCCTCTGTCTCCTCCTCCTCCTTTTTCACTTCCTCCCAAGATCCGAGATGCTACTTCCTTCCTGTTCTCCTCCTCCTCCTCCTCCTCCTCCTCCTCCTCCTCCTCCTTCTTCCGGTTGCTTCCTTGATACCCTGTTTCCTCTCCTCTCTTCTTCCTTTCCTTCTTTTTTCTCCTCCTCCTCCTCCTCATTCTCCTCCTTTCTTATTCGTCGTAAAAATATTCTAATTTCCTTTTTTTTTCATTTTTTCCTAATTGTATTTCGACTCCATTATCAAGTCTCTCTCTCTCTCTCTCTCTCTCTCTCTCTCTCTCTCTCTCTCTCTCTCTCTCTCTCTCTCTCTCTTGAGATTCTTAAATTTCTTTCCTCTTTTTTGCTTAAACCTAATTTTCTTTTTCCTCTTTCCTTTCCTAACTTTTCTTTTAAGTGACTTTTCCTCCTCCTCCTCCTCCTCCTCCTCCTCCTCCCCTTCCTTCTTCTTTTCCTCCTCCTCTTCCTTCTCCTATCACTTCTTATTTTAATTCCCTTCTTTCTTTTTCATTATTTATTTCCTTCCTTTGTTTCATTTCCTTCATTTGTCTTTCTTTTATGTATTACTTTCATTTCCTCCTCTTCTCTCTCCTTTTCTGTAGTTATCAGGTCGTTTCATCTCCCTCCCTTCTTCTCTCTCTCTCTCTCTCTCTCTCTCTCTCTCTCTCTCTCTCTCTCTCTCTCTCTCTCTCTCCTCTTATCTCATCATCTTTTTCTCTCCTCGCCTTCGTCCATTACTTTCTCTCCTCTGTCACCTCCCTTTTTCTCTCCCTTCTCATTGTATAATTTCCTCCTTTCCTTCTTTATTCTCCTCTCCTTCTCCTCCTCCTCTTTCCTCCAACTGGTTTTCCTTCCCTCAACTTGTTTTTCCCTCCTTCCTCCTCTTCTTCCTCCTTCCCAAGCATCTCTTCTTCGATCCTCTCTCTCTCTCTCTCTCTCTCTCTCTCTCTCTCTCTCTCTCTCTCTCTCTCTCTCTCTCTCTCTCTCGCATTTATTATTCTCTTTCCTCTTCCTCCGTCTTAGTTTCCTTCTATTCGTTATTTCTTTTTTCATCTTCACTTTTCTTTCCTTTTCTTATATGTCATCCTCTCTCTCTCTCTCTCTCTCTCTCTCTCTCTCTCTCTCTCTCTCTCTCTCTCTCTCTCTCTCTCTTATTGTCTGTTTGTCTGTCTGTCTGTTAGTTTCCTTGATTGTGTGTTTGTCTGTCTGTTTGAGTTTCCCCTGTATCTATTTTATCTGTCTATTTAACTTCTATCTATCTGTTTGCCTGTCTGTCTGTATTTAACTGACTCCCATGCCTGCCTGTCTAGCTGTCTGTCTGTCTGTCTGTCTGTCTGGCTAATTGATTTCCCGTCTGGTTATCATATTGTCTGTCTGTCTGCCTGTCTTGCTATTCATCAATACACCACACAAGCAGCTGTTCAACAAGTGATAACCCCGTCTGTGTGTTGCCCGTCTGTCCGTCTATCTGTCACACACGCAGCTGGCCTACACATAACATCTCTAGTCTGTACTTGTCTGTCTGTCTGTCTGTCACACAAGCAGCTGCCCCCACACGTAATATCCGGCCTGACACGGCAAGGTTACCCCGTCTCATCTCTCTATTTCCCTCCCTTACCCTCCCTTTCTCTCTCTAAGGTCAATGCCTCTAATACCTACTCTCCCCTTCCTCTCTCCAACCTCTCACAGCTTGAAGGCTCCCTCCCATCCCATCCCCTACCCATTCCTCCCTTGCCTAGGACCTCTCCCACCCCCTTCCTTCCTAGGACACCCCGCTAGGACCTCCCGCAGTTAGTCGGCGCGTGGGAAACTTCAGCGCAGGACTAGAGGAGAGGGACAGGAGGGTACCCGCAGACGACGCCCCGCCAACCTAGCCCCCCAGCCAGCCCCGCCCCAGCCAGGCACGGGGACAATGCGCGTGCCGGCCATAAAGACTACCGAGGGGGTGAGATGGGAAGGAAACTCGACCTTAAGACGTGTAATAATACCTCCTCCTCCTCCCCCTCTCCTTCCCCCTCTCCTCTTCTCCTCCTCCTCCTCCTCCTCCTTCCATCCTCTGAGGCAAAACGGTAGTTCCCCCTTCTCCTTATTTCATTCCCCTCCTCCTCCTCCTCCTCTTCATCTCCCTCTTCTCCTCCCTCCCTCCTCATCTCCACCCCGAACCAGCCGACCAGATGTGCACGAGATGCCCTCCTCTCTCTCTCTCTCTCTCTCTCTCTCTCTCTCTCTCTCTCTCTCTACATACACACACACACACACACACACAGGTTATCTAGTATTGATTTACACACTTATCTACGTACATCACCTGGTTTGATTTACCACTGCTAGTTTACATATTCAAAGGCCTACAAATTTTATATATCCATTCTCTCTCTCTCTCTCTCTCTCTCTCTCTCTCTCTCTCTCTCTCTCTCTCTCTCTCTCTCTCTCTCTCTCTCTCTCTCCCCCCATATGTTCGCGTAACGTAACACCAGCCTTTGTCTTTATGCGAAAAACGAGGGGCGGAAAAAAAATTGAGGGAAAAAAGGAAAAAACCGTGGGGAAAATCACACACACACACACACACACACACACACACACACACACACACACACACACACACACACACACACACACACTGAACCCAAGTCACGTGTAGGACTCTAGGTGTGATGAGCGGACCCGAGATCCACTGACCCCTCTCTGTAGGATATTTCTGTAGGATATCACTGTAGGACATTCGAACAATTATAAAACATTCAAGCAGGATATTACCATTTTTGTAGGATATATGTGTAGGATATCCGTATTTCTGTAGGGGACAACAACTGTAGGATACTCACATTTCTGTAGGACATTTCAATAGACTGATAACATATCTGTAGGACCTTCCCCACCTCCTCCAGGAAAGACACGCTGCCAACAAGGGCGCGGAAGCCTAAAGTAGGATATTTCTGTCTCCCAGTCACGTAGGAGTCACGAGGGGCGGTGAAGTAGGATATCTTTTGCCCGGGTGTTCTCCAGGGATTCCCAGCTTGAAGGAGGAAGGATTTCTTTTAACCTTCGTGAAATTCCCCCACAGAAGGGCAGGTAGGAAGTCCTTAGGATATTTTTGTCCAGTCACCTTGAAGGATATCAGCGTGAGTGTCTTGTAGGATGTTATAATTCCTTGGGTGGGGATTTCGTAGCGTTGTAGGAGGTTTTACAGTGCTGTAGTGAAAGGATGTTACTGCGAGAGAAATATCCTACAGCAGAGAGCCTCC
>NC_087159.1:2307500-2310000 GCF_035594125.1 Scylla paramamosain | reverse complement strand
GGAGGAGGAGGAGGAGGAAAAGAAGAACAGAAGAATAAAAATGCAAACAAAACATGAAAAAAAGATGAAAAGTAGAGAGAAACAAAGAAAACAAAGGCAGGAAAAATAATAGGGAAGCAGATAAACACACACACACACACACACACACACACACACACACACACACACACACACACACACACACACGTTTAATCAAAATAGAAAACAAAAGGGACAACATCACATTTATAAACGAGATGCTCACTTTGATGTTAAAGAGAGAGAGAGAGAGAGAGAGAGAGAGAGAGAGAGAGAGAGAGAGAGAGAGAGAGAGAGAGAGAGAGAGAGAGAGGATAAAAACCATCCTCTCAACTAACTGTTCCATTACCGCGTCCCTTTCCCTGTTAACAATCTCTCTCTCTCTCTCTCTCTCTCTCTCTCTCTCTCTCTCTCTCTCTCTCTCTCTCTCTCTCTCCATTACCACCCTCGGCCGTCACTCTCTCAGACATTTCACAAAAACTAGCCAAGGGGAGGAGGAGGAGGAGGAGGAGGAGGAGGAGGAGGAGGAGGAGGAGGAGGAGGAGGAGGTTGACTCTTCCCTCCACCTGGAAAATGGTCCCCTAAAATATCTCCTCTTCCTCCGCCTCCTCCTCCTTCTCTTCCTCCTCCTCCTCCTCCTCCTCCTCCTCCTCCTCCTCCTCCTCCTTCTCCTCCTCCTCCTCTTCTTCCCCTTCTACTTCCTCTGTTATTCTCTCTTATCTTTCCTACCACACCTTTTCTTGTTTCCCTTCTCTTCCCCTAAAATACCTCTCTCGTTTCTCCCTCTTTCTCTCTTTCTACTTCCTCTTTTATTCTCTCTCCTCTTTCCTTCCATCGCTTTTCTCTCATTCTTTTCTGTTTCTCTTTTTCTTTTGTCCTCCTTTCCTTTCTTTCGTTGTTTTCCCTTTTCCCCTTTTCCCTCTTTTCCCTTTTCCCCTTTTCCCTTCCTTCTTTTCGCCTCTATCTCATTCCTTTATTTTCTCCCCCTCTCTCTCTCTCTCTCCCTTTCGTCTTCCCCTCAGTCAACCCTCTGGTCTTCTCTCCTCTGTGCCTTCCCTTCCCTTTACTTCTCTTCCGCTACATTCTTTCCATTCCCTTTACATTCCCTTCATCTCATTCCTTTCTTTCCAATATTCTCCATTTCTCTTTTTTTTTCCTTTTAGTTAACCCTTTGGTCACCCTTCCTTTCTCAGTTATTTCCCAATTCTTTTCTCCTCGACTTTCCCTTCCTTCTCAGTCACCCTCTATTCTTTACCCCTTCCCTCCCCTTCCTAAGTTACCGTTCTTCTATCTCAGTTACCCTTCCTTCCTTTCTTCCTTCCCTTCACTTCTCTTCTTCCTCGTAACCCTCCCTTCTTTCTCCTTTCCCTTCCTTTCCTACTCAGTCACCCTCCCTCCCTTTCCCTCCTGACGCGGCAGCAGTGAAGATTCGGCGCCTCGCTGGCCTATATTGAAGCCAACTATGGAAATTGGAGGAGGAGAAGGAGGAGGAGTAGGAGTAGTAGTAGGAGGAGGAGGAGGAGGAGGAGGAGGAGGAGGAGGAGGAGAAAAGGTACATTTATGAGATTGCAGAAGACACTTAAGTCATCCATTTCAATTTCTTTCTTTTATTATGAATCTCTCTCTCTCTCTCTCTCTCTCTCTCTCTCTCTCTCTCTCTCTCTCTCTCTCTCTCTCTCTCTTCGTTGCCCGTGAACTGTGACGGCTTTTGTGTTTTTGTGCGTCCCGTAGTAGTATGGTAGTAGTAGTAGTAGTAGTAGTAGTAGTAGTAGTAGTAGTAGTAGTAGTAGTAGTAGTAGCAGTAGTAGTAGTAGTAGTAGTAATTTTTTGTTTCTTATTCTTGTTGTTGTTGCTTTATTGTGGTAAAAACAGAAAATAATGAAGATGCAGTTGTCAGAGAGAGAGAGAGAGAGAGAGAGAGAGAGAGAGAGAGAGAGAGAGAGAGAGAGAGAGAGAGAGAGAGAGAGAAGGCAGAGGGTAGCAGGGCACGGGCAGGGAATGAAGGAGTGAAAGAGTGAGGGAGGCGATGGCGGTGGCGGGCAGGAAGGAGGGCAGGGCGGGGCAGGGGTGGGCAGGGCGGGGGAGCAGGAACAGATGGTGGTGCCTCGGTGTAAACACAGCGTGACGTCACAGAAACAAATGACGCGAGACGGATACGGATCGTTGAGGGTTCACGTGGAGGAGGAGGAGGAGGAGGTGGAGGTGGAGGAGGAGGAGGTGGAGGTGGAGGAAGTGAAGATTTTGGTGGTGAAGGATAGACAAAGTACTAAAGTGATGTGTATGAGAGAGAGAGAGAGAGAGAGAGAGAGAGAGAGAGAGAGAGAGAGAGAGAGAGAGAGAGAGAGAGAGAGAGAGAGAGAGAGAGAGAATATAACAAAATCCTCTCTCTCTCTCTCTCTCTCTCTCTCTCTCTGGCCAGGTAGCGAATCACGTGCCAGTCTAATCCTGCAGCAGGTGAGTCACGGCCAGGTATAATCCCCTC
>NC_087159.1:2277500-2285000 GCF_035594125.1 Scylla paramamosain | reverse complement strand
AGAGAGAGAGAGAGAGAGAGAGAGAGAGAGAGAGAGAAAATCATTCCCACCCACACGCAAACTACACTCTGGAATTTCACAAACACCCATCAACCTCCCCCATCACTACCTCCCCCCACCTTTCCCCACATTAAGGACTGACCAGCACCTAACCCCCCTACCCCGCAACTTACTCCCCAATCCCCCTCAGTCATCCCCACCCTTCTCCCCGACACCTCTCCCTACCCCCCACCCCCAACCCCCCAACCACCACCAGAACCATTACTATTACATTCCGAGCGATCAGACAAACAAACAAAGTAACAAACACAGTAGTTATCAGGCCCACGATATGCAAATGAGGAGGAGGAGGAGGAGGAGGAGGAGGAGGAGGAGGAGGAGGAGGAGAACTCTACGAAAACAATTTGAATATATTTCTTCTTATTCTTAATTCTAAATCGAAGGGCGCGCACACACACACACACACACACACACACACACACGTAAATGAAGGACAGAGAGGAAGGAGGAAAGTGAAGAGAAAGGTAGGAAGGGAAGAGAAAGATGAGAGAGATAGATAGATAGATAGATAGATAGATAGATAGATAGATAGATAAATAGATAGATAGATAAAGAAAAATATGACAACGTTTTAAAATATAACAGATAAAACTGATGATGATTAAGACAGATGTATTGAGAGAGAGAGAGAGAGAGAGAGAGAGAGAGAGAGAGAGAGAGAGAGAGAGAGAGAGAGAGAGAGAGAGAGAGAGAGACAGAGGCATACGGTAAATGGCGGTGTGTCAGTCAGTCCTTGTGTCTCCAGTGAGGGATCCACGCCCCAGTCTGGCAACATTGTTCTTAGTGTTACTGATACCCCGCGACTTGCCCCCTTCTGTGTACCGTGGCTCGTATACACACACACTCTCTCTCTCTCTCTCTCTCTCTCTCTCTCTCTCTCTCTCTCTCTCTCTCAATCCATCTGTCTTAATCATCATCTGTTTTGTTATATTTCAAACGTTTGTCATATTTATTTTTCTTTAACTATCATTGTTTATGTTTTGTTTATCGTATTTGTTTGCTTTTCTTGTCTATCTATTTATCTATCTATCTATCTGTCTATTTATTTATCTCTCTATCTATCTATCTATCTATCTATCTATAGCAGTCTGTCTATTTATTTATCAACATTTCCCTTCATCCCTTCCTTCTCGCTTTTTCTTTCTTCATTTTTTTCCCTGTCTCTCTTCTCTCAATAAGCCCCCAAAAAAATTCAACAAAATCTTAATAAAATCTCGGTTTTATCAACATTACACTTAAAAAAAATAATAATAAATAAATAAAAACACAAAATAAAATAAAAATTAATCATCAAACAACTTGTGTGTGTGTGTGTGTGTGTGTGTGTGTGTGTGTGTGTGTGTGCGCACCTGTCAGAACACATGTGCAATCTTATCAGCAAATCAAGGACAGTGAGGGCGGAAAAAATTGGGGTTGGAGGAGGAGAGGAAAGGGTTGGGATGAGGGAGGTGTTGGGGAATGGGGGGAAGGGTATGAGAAAGGGGGAAATAATGAGCAGGTGTTGAGGAGGAGGAGGAGGAGGAGGAGGAGGAGGAGGAATGTGCGTGTTACAATAGAAAAAAATATATATTGCAGTGTTTATTCACCAGCACCACCACCATCACCACCCACAACAGGCACCGACACCACAGAAGCTACACCATCATTGCATTCCATCCTCCCCCTTCTTGTTCCTCCCTCTATTCATCCCCCCTCACCCTCATCTTCCCCTTTCCTTCCCTCCCTCCACTTCTTTCCTTAACATTCGTGCTAAAAACATTCCTTCTTTCATGTTCCTTCTCATTTAACACCGTCTTCTATTTATTTATATTTTTTCTATCCTCATTTTTGTTCATTCTGCCTTTTCCTCTTCTTCAGTACCATTTCTCTTCTTCCTATCTTCTTCTTTCTCAGTTATCTTATTAATTTCCACTCTTATTATAATTTCATCTTTCCCTCCTATTCTCTTCTTTTTCTTATGTTCTTCCTGTCCTTCCTCACAACCACACCTTTTTCTTCCTTTTCTCATCTCTTTCCTTCTCTTATTCTCTTCCTTTTCACTTTCACAATCGCCATATTTTCCTTCTCTTCCCACCCACTCTTTAATTTTCTTCCATTCTGACTCACCATCTCTCTCTCTCCCCATATATCAACCGCCTCCCCTTTCCTCATTCTCAACCCTCCCCTACCTTTCCCCATCATCTCATCTTCCATCAGAACCCTCACCCACCACCTCCAATCCACGCCTCATCCACCCCCCAATCACCTCCACCTACATTATCCTCCACCTTGTCATTACTTCCATCTTTACCCATTTCCTTCCCTGTTTTCTCTCCCCCAGTTCCCATTCCTCTCCATGATTCCCAACCATCACTTGCCTATCTTCACACACGCACACACAGACACACACATACATACACACATACAGCATCATAAGAATAAGTATAGAAGATGAGGAGTGGGAGGGAAAGGAGAGAGAAAAGGGAAAGGAAAGGGGAGAGAAAAGAAGAATAAAGGTACCAGTGTCAAAGGGAGGGAGAGAGAGGGAGGGATGGAGGGAAAATGGGTACGAAAGGAGAGAAGGGGAGAGCAGATTACTTTGGAGGGGAGAGAAGGGGAGAAAAGGAAGAGGAGGAGGATGACGAGGGCAAAGGGAACGAAGAGAGAGAGAGAGAGAGAGAGAGAGAGAGAGAGAGAGAGAGAGAGAGAGAGAGAGAGAGAGAGAGAGAGAGAGAGAGAGAGAGAGAGTGTAAGGGGAAACTGAAGAGTGAAAATAAGGAAAAAGAAAAAAAAAACAAGAATCAGTAACATAGGAAGAGAAATGACGAGAACAGAGGAAAGAAGAGAAGGAAACAGAAAAAGGAATGACGAGAATGAAGGAAAAGAAGGAGAAATAGCTGGAGCGAGGGAGCAAGCCAGTGAGTGAGCGAGCGAGGGCGGGAGGGGGTGGAGGGCGACACGTGCACCTCACCTGGCCCGCCGGCGCACACCTGGGCCTCACCTGGCTGCGTCCCTCCCCACGATTGGCGGGCACCTCTCCCCCCTTCGCCAACCACACGCGCCACCCCGCTCACCTGCCCACCGCCCCTCATAATTCTGCTCCTGCACGTCCCTCCTGCACCTACTTAATCCACTCCCCCTTCACCCTTTTCCTCACCTCCTCCCTGTCCTTCCTACTCCTCCTCTTTCCTTCATTTTACTCCCCAGTGTCTCTCCTACACCTATTTAATACATCCCGTTCCTTCCTTTCCTACACATCTCCTTGTCCCTTCCTTTTTTTCCCCTCTACCCATCTCCTTTCCCATTCCTCCTACGACCTGTTTCTCTCCTCTTGCCTTCATTATTTTCCTCCTCCTTATCCCTCCTGCACTTCTTTTTAATCCATCCCCTCCTCCACTCCTGTCGCCCATCTCTCCATTTCTTTGCTATCTCCTCCACACCTCGTCAGTACCCCTCCTTCCCATCACCTGTCCTTCATCCCGTTCTCTTTCACGCTCCACCTCCTTCGTGTTACTAAGAAGAAACACAAAAGAATGCTTCGTTTCATACTTCCTGCCTCCTCCAGCACTCACCCGGCCTCTCCACCTCCTCCACCGCCTCCACCGTCCCCCCTCAAGTCACCCACGCCCCTCACCTCCACCCACAAGCCAACAGGAGCCCCCACAGTGACACATATACAAACTGACCCACACGCACAGCCGACCAGTGATCATAAAAGCAATAAAAGGTGAAATTTTCCGTAATGACCAGGCAGGTGTGTGTGTGTGTGTGTGTGTGTGTGTGTGTGTGTGTGTGTGTGTGTGTGTGTGTGTGTGTGTGTGGGGTTATGGAAATCTAGCTGAATGTTATTTTGATTCAACTTCCTTTTCACACACACACACACACACACACACAATCAATATAACAAGCTCCTGCTGAATTTCACTTTTTTTTCTTTTTTTGCCTCTCTAAGTTCAAATTCTCCCCTTCACCGGTCAGACACTGCCTCTTACCATACGTGAGATAAGAGCTAACCCTATTAATCTTACGGGTTAATTTTACCATACAAATTAGCCCCTTGTAATTTATTTCTGCTTATCATGCGCTTATCACATTATCTTATCTCTCCTCCCCTACTTCTCTCTCTATCTCTCATTTTTTCTCTCTCTTTTTTTGGCCTTTTTCTTCGTTATGTATGTGAGTAAATAATGAATAATAGTCATGGATCTGTCTTCACCTGGCTGGCTACCTTTAATATGTACGTAATTGTTTTTAGTTTTATTTATTAACTTCCTAAACTGCCTTGCTGGTTCGCATCTCTCTCTCTCTCTCTCTCTCTCTCTCTCTCTCTCTCTCTCTCTCTCTCTCTCTCTCTCTCTCATGCAACACACACCGCCACTAAGACCACAACACACCACCTCTTTCTCCAAACTTTCCCCCCTGAATGTCACAGCTTTCCCTGCCCGCGTATCATCAGAAGAGAGGCGGAGGCAGGCAAGGGGAGGCACAGGGAAGGGGTGAGGCGAAGGGGTACCGGGGGAAGAGATGCGAGAAGCGAGAGTAAGGAAGGTAAGAATGCCGGAACACAGAGACAGAGAAAAGGTAACAGTTTTGAGTCAGCACAGTATTTGGTTATGTTAGGATAGCTTGGGGTAGACGGGTAGCTGACAGGGAGGAGTGGAGCAGGTGGTGGAGTTGTAGAGGATAGTGGTGGTGGTGGTAGTGGTAGAGGTGGTAGTAGTAGTAGTAGTATATGAACGACAACAACAACAACTACTACTACTACCACTACTACTACTACTACTACTACTACTACTACTACTTCTACTACTACTACTACTACTAGCACCATCATCACCACCACCACTACCACAACAACAGCATCACCAAACATTCCAGCATCTAATTTCCACAGCACTATTTCAACAAGCTGCACAGGGTATTGCTGGGAGCTCTCAAGGCTGTTTGCAAGATTCCAGAGACAGTTTAACAAAGGCAGCACCATCAATAGAAAAAAAAAAAAAGAATAAAAAACACCATGAGGGCCTTACAAGTCACCATGACCTTTGGAAATAGCCATGAGGGAACAAAACGCTTAAGAATTCCACACCTAAGACGCATGCCTGTCTATTAATGCCATCACTCATCCACCTATCCACTGAATACTAAACAGGTCACTCCACTACAGCACTCAGTCCTCCTCCACCCTTACATTCCACTCCTACCTTCATTTTTTTTATATTTTTTTATCAACATCAACCATTACTTATTCCTTCTTCCTTTTTCCCTTCCTTTCTTCCTCCTTTCTTTACTCTTACCATCTTTTTTTCCTCCTTTTCATTATCTGAGCTTCTTCCTGATTCCTCTTTCCTCCTTCTTCTTTCTTTACCCTCCTTTCTCTCTTCTTTTTTTTTTCCTTTTTTTTTTACCATTACCACCACACCATCACCAGAACCGCTTCCTGATTTCTCCTCCTTCTAAATTCTTCCTCCTTTTTCTTCCTTTCCTTCCCTTTCTTCCTTCTTTCTTTACCATCACCACCACACCATCACCTGAGTTGCTTCCTGATTTCTTCTCGTCCTAAACTCTTCTTCCTCCACCTCCTCCTCCTTTCTTCCTTTCCCTCCCTCTCTCCCCCCTCCCCGGCGTCTTATATACACAGGTAATGCAGTGTAAACTTTTCCCTCGGGGTGCACAATGCTGGCCGCCCAAACACCGCCCGTGGATGTTAAAATGGGCGCGTTTTCAAGCCACTTCTGACACTTTTTGGCAAACTTGGGTGATTTTATGGCCGGCGACTGTCTTCTGTATGTGTGTATGTGTGTGTGTGTATTTCCTGTCCGCCTTCCTGCTTCTCTGCCTACCTGTGTGTGTTTACCTGTCTATACCCTGTCTATACAATCCTGTCTGCTTCTGCTTTTTCTGTCTCCTTAACGTTCTTACCCTGCATCCCTGCCTTCCTGTCTACTGTCTACCTGTCTGTCTAAATCTTGCCTACCTGTTTATTTTCTTTATCTACCTGTCTGTCTCTTTACATCTAGTCTTAAACCCTGACTGTCTCCCTCCATGCCTGTCTTATGCACCATTTGCCTCACTGCTTGCCTGTCTTAACACACTGTCTCACTCCCTGCCTGTCTAACTTCCTGCCTGTCTTCCTGCCTCCCTGTCTGCTTTCATCTTGCTCCTAAAAGCCATCAAGGGAACGTGAGGAGCAGAGTGCCGAGTGTTGAGTGACTAGTGTTGCAGCAAGTAATTAAAGTCATCATTATGGAAGTGATACCGAGGCAACTGGCACTTATGATTGCAAGCTCACTACTGAATGGACACTTTACGACCGCAAACACGACAAAAATAATAGAAAAATAAGCGAAATAGCAAAAAAAATATAATTATAATCAAAATAAAAGAATAAAGCAATAAAACAATACGTAATGATAACGAGTTTTTTTTTGCTCCCTTCACTTACAACTAAAGGGTTAACTTCATAAAAAAATAAATAAATAAACAATACGTAAAAAAAAAATAATAATAATAATAACAATCACAACTTGAGTGTCTTTTAAAAACCTTCCCGTTACAACTAAACCATTTACTGGACAAAACATAACGAAGACTTAGTGATTCCTGACATTGGTATGTGTGTGTGTGTGTGTGTGTGTGTGTGTGTGTGTGTGTGTGTGTGTGTGTGTGTGTGTGTTGGGGGGAGGGGACGGGGGGAGCCGGAGTGTCAGATAGAGGAGTGCCACGTGACCCGCTGGCCAAACACCCGAGTAATGCGTGACCCGAGGCTGATGTGTGACCTTTGCTGAACCTCTGGACGAGTCTCAGTAAATGCAGCCAACACGTGACTCCCTCCCCCTTCCTCTCTCTCTCTCTCTCTCTCTCTCTCTCTCTCTCTCTCTCTCTCTCTCTCTCTCTCTCTCTCTCTCTCTCTCTCTCTCTCTCTCTCTCTGTTTCCTGCTTTTCCTGCTTCTCCTTCTGCTTCTCTTCATCCTCATCTTCTTCCTCCTCCTCCTTTTTCTTCTTCTCTTCATACAGACAGCCTCGTTAAGTCCAGTAAGGCTGTTGTTGTTTGTTATTTTCTTTGTATTCCTTTGTATTCTTCTCATCATCCTTTTCCTCTTCTTCTTTCTTCTCCTTCTTCCGCTCTCTGCCTCCTGCTTCTGCTCTTCCTTATTCTCCTCGTCTTCCTCCTCATCCATCTCATTTTGTTCCTCTTTCTCTTCTTCATCTTCTTTGCCTTCTTCTTCCTCCTCCTCTTCCTCTTCTTCTTCCTCTTCCCTCTTCTTCTTCCTCCTCCTCCTGTGTTGCCTTTACTTTGCCTTCATTTACAAACTTCAAACTCACTTGCTTGTTTGGGTTTCTTATTTACTTTAGATATTTTTTGGTTATTTTCATATTTTTCTTACTTATTTCTTCGTAATGTTTAGGTTTGTTATCATTCTCCATGCATTTTTTTCTTTTTCAAGTTAATTTATCATG
>NC_087159.1:2207500-2272500 GCF_035594125.1 Scylla paramamosain | reverse complement strand
GGTGAAGGCAGGGGTGGGAGAAGGGGTGAGGCAGGGCAGGTGTGAGGGTTGGTTGAGGAGCGCGGAGAGAAATCTACATAATTATGGTTTTTAGGTAACATTCGCTGTTAATTGTTCCCCCATCAGCTGACCATGCTCTCTCTCTCTCTCTCTCTCTCTCTCTCTCTCTCTCTCTCTCTCTCTCTCTCTCTCTCTCTCTCTCTCTCCCCACGTTCGTATTTCTTTCAAATTTCATCTCTTCATCATTCTTCTCTCTTTCTCTCCCCATGTCTTCTATTGTTTCTCCTTCTTTCCTGTCCCTCCTTCTTCTTCTTTCTCTTAATTAATCGTTCTTAATCTCTCCTTTCTTTGTTCTTTGCTCATTCATTGTAACTTTTTTCCCTTCTTTCTTTTCTTCACGGTCTTCTAATTTTTCCCCCTCTTCATCCTCTCCACTTCTATACACATACACACACACACACATGCACTTACTCCCCTCCCCTTCCCCCTTCCTTATATCCATCCTCCCCACCTCCGCCCCCCACAGCTGCCAAATACCACGGCGGCCATTGGTTGCACAGAGAAGCGGTCAACCAATCCGAACGCCAGAAGCCTCCAGGTGTCACTCACACTCACACTCACACACACACACACAAACACAAACACACACACACACACACACACACACACACACGTGACTGTATTTAACCGCACGTGTCTGTATGACTGAAAGCAACGACACTTAATATTGTTGACATAGTTACCGCTGAAGTTAATCTCTCTCTCACTCTCTCTCTCTCTCTCTCTCTCTCTCTCTCTCTCTCTCTCTCTCTCTCTCTCTCTCTCTCTCTCTTCTATTTTTCTTTGTACTGTACTGCGCAATTCCTGAGAGAGAGAGAGAGAGAGAGAGAGAGAGAGAGAGAGAGAGAGAGAGAGAGAGAGAGAGAGAGAGAGAGAGAGAGAGAGAGAGAATGAGGTGATTGTAGGAGCTAGGACAGGGAGAAGAGAAGAGGAGTGATGGAGAGAGAAGGGAGTAATGGGAGAGGAAGGAGAGGGGAGGTAGGTGGAGTGAGAAATGGTAGGGAAGAGAGAAAGAGAGAGAGGAATGGAAATGACAAGGAGTGACTAAAGGAGGGAGAGGAGAGTTGAGTGGAGGGAGGAGAGAGGATTGAATGAGTGAGGAGTGAATGGAGTGAGGGAGGAAGGGAGTGTGCTGAGTGTGAAAGTGGAGGTGAATGAGGCATGGCTGGGAGGGAACAGAACATTGGTAGACGGAAGAGAGAGGCTTTGAGGAATGAGAGGATGGGGAGAGGAATGAGTGGAGTGACAAGAGTGAAGATAAGGGAACAATACGTTATGAGGGGTGAGTGACAGACAGGTATGAGGAATGAGGTGTGACAGAGAGTGAAGAGAACAATGAAAGGTGACGAAAAGACAGTGAAGAATAAGAGATAGGAAAGAGGAGTGAATGAGTGAGGAGTGACAGTGAGTACCAGGAGTGAGGATGAGGTAACAAAACACAAGAGGAATGAGACATGACAGAGTGAAAAAAAAAAAAAAACAGAGAGGTGACGGAAAGGCCTTGGGGAATGAAGAGGCGGCAAGGCATGAGCGAGGCATGAGTGAGGCACGTGGCAGGGCGTAAGTAACACTGTAAGGTAAGTCGCGGCCACGGTCACTAAGCATGAACACATTACGACACACGTGGAGTTCAGGTGTATGCCATTTCAAGGTGTAACTAGGCCAGCCAGGTAAGCTTTCCACCACCCGCGTCACCTTCCCTGCATCGCCCTTGTGTCTTGACAGGGGTCGTGACTGCCTGGTGCTGGCGGGGGCAAAGGGAGCCAGCCAGCCAGTTAGGTCATCAGGTAGGGCAGGTAAGGCGACCCTGCATCACCAGCCTGTCATCACCACGAGTTACTTTAAGGATAGTTATTTCATCTATTTATATTTTTATTTGGTATGAAGGAAGTTGACTAAGGGCGTAAAAAGAAATAAAAAAAAAACTGCTATATAGAAAAAAAAAAGCCTTACGGAAAGCCCTACAAAGAAAAAAGGACCACAAAAAGGAAAAAAATACAGCTAGATTAGGTCAGAATTACTTCACGTTAGATTGTCCTGTATAACCTAACCTATAACCCAATATTTTCCTCGCTCACCCTAAAAAAAAACAAAAAAAAAAAAAAAAAAAACAGCTCCTGTCTGGTCATCAAATGGTCTGCCCCCTCACAAGGCGACGGACGGCCTTCACGTGCTACTCTGCCCTAACAAGCACTCAAGGTCTGCCCCGAGGTGCGATAAGCCTTCAGGGACGCGTCACTTGATGCCACGGAGACCACTAGAGGGAGGCGGGACAACAAGGGCGCCCTCCATATCCTCCAGTCCCTACAGTGAGAGCAGTCAGGGTGGGAACAAAACAAGCACTGTGTGAGGCCCGGGTAGGAGCGGTATATATACACAACACTGTTTATCGAGACCAGCTTCCCATTAGTGATTATATATTGATGTCACAAGGCTCTTACTGTCCTGTTTGTAAATGCGCAGATGAGATAACCCACTTAGCTGTCACGTATTTGTGTTTAATATTAATCAACTTCTACATCAACTATGACAACGCTCCGTCATATGTAGTCTGTGGAAGGCTTACTGTTCTACACTTATTATTTAGAGTGTATTGTGTAGTTTATCATACATAGCATCGTAGGACCCGACTTGTGCTGCTGTTTGTTCTTTCTTTGTGTGCACTGCGAGCGAATATCATGCATGTGAAACCTTCATGGACTATTTAGTATAATTTTCTCAATTCTTTCAACATCCGTGCTATTAAGGAACATAGATTTGATTATATATACGGTCTCGAAAGGTAAGATAGTTGTACTGCTGTTTTTTTTCTTCATCTGTGAACTGGGAGCGAATATTATGCGTGTGAAACCTCAGGGAACGATTCAGTAATTTTTTTTTTTTTTTAATTACCCCAAGTTACTTGAGCGCTATTAGGGAATATGGGTTTGACTTTCAATAATGCTCGCTAATTTTCAGTGTTATTCCACCCTTCCCTCACTCCCCTCCCTCCCTCACCGCCGCCGCCGCCACTGAAATCCACCGCAGGCATTACAGGTATTATGGGAAATTTAATTAAAAAAAAAGTATTATGTTAACGCTCCAGGCTCGCTACTTCCCGCGGCGAGGATAAAAGCCTGCACGCTGAACATAGGAAAGCGTTTGTGGGGAAATAACATTAGTCTGCGTGAAGACAACGTGGCAACAACAATAACAACAACATGACAACAACAACAACGCAATAACAATAAACACTGATATAATCAACATTGTCAGCCGTCCCTCGCGTACATTCATAAATAACATACAACTAAAAATTAAACATGATGAACCTGTGAAGTTTTAAGCACTAAACTACATCGGACTGCCAGTAGCAAACACGGGAAGGATGTAAACAAACCATACACACACCATAATATAAGGTACACTCTTCCTCAAATACAAGCATTTCCTTTCCCAAGGTCTTGACAACCTGCCAGCACGCCCTTCACGGCCCTCACCACCTCTAAAGGCACTGGAGGCACGGCTGCAGGAGTCATCACACTAGTACGTAAATAAACCCACGTACCCCTGACACAACACACGAAGCTGTCACTCATCCCTCTTGATTAACAGCATCCCAACATCACTTGACACATACCTGACTGACAGAAGGCACTGCTGGACTGTCCCATATCCCTAACGGGACTATGATATCGCTTTAATAGAGAGAAATCACCACCGTCTGAGTGTACGGCTGCCTGTGCTGTCGTCTGTTGGCTGAGCGCTGACGACTTGCGGGGAAGGTTTCGCCTCCTGAACGGCGCCGAGGAAATCGGTGTTTTGTAATGTTCTCCGCTGCTAATTCGTCCTGTATAGTACCATATTCCATGAATTTCCTTAATTTTTTTGTTTCTGTCTTCTAAAATATGTAAAGTATAGGCATGCAGGGTAAGGCGCCATCTGTGGGTGGCGCGGGCAGGCGGGCGGGTAAACACGCATCAGCTGGCCCAAGGTAAACAATTCATGCTGCGTGTCGCGTTTCGTGGATTGACTTTTGTTTCGATGCATTCGAGGTGTTCGTCTTCTCTGCTGCTTCAGGGTTACCTCCTTCAGCTGCCCGAGGGAGTGAGGCGTGTGTCGTCACGTACTACTCGCTGATTCGGAAGTTGTGCTATTGAGGTCAGCAGTGCAAGTTAAAAATAATTGGTCAGCCAGGTTCTTATGAATTATTGTTCACGTAACACTGGGGTGTATGAGAAGTAATATGGTAGTTTATGATAATGACCATTTCGTATATTCACAAATTAACCAAATGCTTGCTTGTAAACCTCCAGAAGTTGCTAGACTTGCTTTTAGATACTCATGTCACCTGTACCCGAGTCTCACGATTATGCTGCTGGCATTGTGTGATTATTAGTCTTAGCACGGCAGAGCGTTATGAAAGTTAAAGAGAACTGCAAATTTTCTTCTTCATCAAAAGAATATGTTAATGTAGGTGATTCAAGTAATTGGAAGAATGGGGCTCAAAAAAAAAAAAAGGCACAGATGATTTTGGTGTCAGGGTTTCATTAAAGATTTACAGGTTTATTGTAAGATATCTGCAGTGTGCTGTTGTGGGAGGAAACCAGTAGCAGGTTGTGTTTGCTTAGCTACTCATGTCCAACAGGTGCCCAAAGTTTGCGGGGATTGAAGGAATCCTGAAACAAGTAGCATGCCCCAGAAATGGATTCCAAAATCTGTTTAATTACCTTAAAAAAAAAAAAAAGACATCACACCTTTTGATTTTGTCATGTTGTGAATGAAACCTTTTCATCTGACTTTCATTTGTATTTGATGGGTGAAATGATAACTTGCTTAATGCTTGTTGCTTACTGATATAATGACGTGATAGTATAAAATGTTGTTGACGTAGTCATGGTATAACATACCAAATAGGAGGCCTCCTTACACTTCCTCTTCCTGCTGCTGCTGTTGCTATCATGTTGTTGTCTTTACTTCATTGTTACATGTAAGGGAGATGTAATACAAGTTTCAGATTGAATCCCATTAATTATTTTTTCCATGGAAAAAATAGGTTTAGTATACAAGAATAAGGTAATGGTCAGTTTAATTTCTGAATTGTAATATTCCCGTCTTGAGTGAGCTCAACTTCATTACAGGAAGGAGGAAGACCAAATAAGCCAGTGTTCCAGGGTTTGCCACTGAAAGGGATGAAGAAGTGAGAATACCGGATAACTCTGTTATTTGGAAAATACGTAGAAGAAAGATGAAAATAACTGGAAAGTCTAGTACAGCAAGGCTACAGAATAAAATCTTTTTCTAAGTGAAGAGAAGAATGATGATACAGATTATAGAATTAAGTGGAAACAGATTGTAAGAGATTTAAACATGAGCATGATATATTGAGTGTATATAAGGCCAGTTAGTTTGCTTAACACAGCTTGTATGTTTCTAACATCATTACATTCCATTTATTTTTTGCAAAAAAAAAAAAAAAAGTACATACAGCCAGAACTCCCCAGTCTGAACTCAGTTACCTATTCAAACGTTACTTATGTGTATATCCCTTATTCATTTTTCATTGAATCATGGCTAATTTTTCTTTGCTAGTACTACATATTTTTACCTTCCTTTTAAGGTTGCTCAGTGTTACTAGACTAACATAATCTAGACATATGCTGTGTTTGTAGCTCACACATGTTTTATTGTATATTTATACAGTTTTTTCTTATTCCATAACTGCTTGATCAGCGACTTGGTGGTGGTACAGAGGTGCGCCCGTTGGCACCATGGCTGTGTCTCCTGCCGGGGATGAGGCTTACACCCGTGAGTATGTGTGTGAGGCAGAATGAGGTTGTATGTGATAGTTGTGAAGGTTGTAGTATTTGTTAGACTGCTGCAAAAACACTAAAAGGTCAAAGAGCACACAAATGTTTTTATTCTCAATTTTCCATTAATGTTGAGAATCTCAGCCTCTTTGGGGATGAAGAAGAAACATAACAAATGAGTTCAGTTTAGTGCAAGAAGTTAAGAAATCAGATGACTATGCAGATTAATGAAAATTGCTGTATTTAATACTCTTATATTTATGTGGGTTTTATTTCTCACAGGGAACTAATAAACTAAAAACATTTGTAATGGTGTAATGTTATTGAATGAAATAGTGATGTACAGCTCTTATAGAAAGCTACAATGACATTCAACCCTCTTTCCTGCCGTGCACAGGGTGGGAAGACAAAACAGTAGCAGATGGCCACACTCGCATTCATTCACCATTTGTGTTGCTAACATATACAGCCTCAGCCTGAAGTGTGGGACCAGACAGCATTTAGTGAACCATAAAGTTGTGACATCCACAATACAAGTATAATGCACAAGTTTAGAGTTTGAAGTGTGAAATATTTTAATTGATGTGAATTGCATTTATGATGAACATTGGCCTTGCATCTCATGGATAGATGTGTGTGTGTGGATATAAAAAAATATATCTTGCCTTGCAGGAGTTCAGCTGTTCCCACTGCACAATGCTGTGGCGTCCAAGAACTTCAAACATGTGCGGGACCTTGTTGATGACGGACACGACATCAACGAACAGCACTACGACCGCGTGACGCCACTGCACATGGCCTGCCTCACTGGGGATCAGCACATCACCCGCTTCCTGCTGGAGCACGGTGCCTGGGTGAGGGCTCAGGAGGGACTGGGAGGCCTGGGCATGGGAAGCATAGCATGGTTATGATACTGTCTTAGCTCTGGAAATGCACAAAATTCTTGGTATTGAGTACAGAGAATATGTCTAGATATTTACAATGTAATTTTGCATGTGCTTGTGTGAAAGTTAGAAAATCCACAACAGCATATACACAGTTTTTTTTTCAAGAAGTTTAACTTCCTTCATATTTGCTAAAAGACTCAGTTAGTGTGAAATAAGCTGTGAGAATTCTTTGATGTTGTTTTGCACTAAATGAATGATTTAGTTAAAACAGTTTAGCTTAGTACTTGAGCGAAACATAAGCCTTCATTTGGTGATGCTAGAAATATATACAAATATATCTCTGTACATTACCAGCAATATTGCTAATATCACTGTTTTGTATCTAGTTACAATTAACATTCACAGATCAACGTAACTGAAATTGTTGATTGTGGAATGGTTTGTTTTCTTGCAAACAAACCATTTTAGGCTTTTGTTGCCACACCATGAATACTCTTTTTACCATGTGCCTTCAAAACATATTTGTTCTTTGTTAATTTGTTTAGAGCCAGATATGTACAGCAAATTTAATCAGCTGGGTAGACATTTTTGTGCATACAAGGAGGCCCTCTGACGCTGTTGTGTCAAGGGGGTCAGACAGCACTGCTCTCATAATGTGCTCACTCATCCTCCAAGGGCTGTGAGGGCACCTGGGCCTTGTGCAGCACTGTGAGAGCACCAGCCAACTCTACAGTGCTGCGTGCTGTCCATTTGACTATAGGAGACATCCTGCTTCAGAATCTTGCTGTTGCCACTATTGTTGCAGCTGGCATTGCTGTGGTTAGTGTTGCTGCCGCTGACCAATGCTGGCATTTATGAACTACTCAGCTCATTGCAACACTGTCTAGCAGAGAGAAATGGCACTGGGCACTGCTCATCCAAGTGAGGGGTCTGTACTCCATTACAGGCCTCACCTGTGCCTTGTACAGCTTCGTGAGGCCCTCGTTGTCAAGTAGGTGCCACCCTCAGGGGGTGCATGGCACACTTTCCAGGTGGCAGTCAAAGCTGAGGTTGGGGTTAATTTCTACTCCTAGGATGTTGATGGCAAGGGTGTCTTCTCCGAACCTCAGCAGACTTTCAAGCAGCCTGGTGTCTTCTCACAAATGTGACGTGAGCATGGGCTGTATCTTTTTGCCACCATCTGCCCCAGCCTGTGATGCCATCAAGCTGTCACATGGTGGCATATGTCATGTTCGCTGCCTCCTCTCTTATGCAGCTGTGGGAGAAAGTGTAGCCATCTGTATAGGTTGGTGCTGCTGGATGAATATTTGTAGGTGCCTGTCTGTAAACTTTCTATCCTGGTACAAAACTAAGGTGCATTCCATTCATATCTGCTATTTTCCTAATCATGGTATCTGAAAATCTTTTACTGATGTTTATTATTAATTTCAATTGTATACTTATTTGCATCATACTTCCTCAGGTCAATGCCCAAAGCATAGACAACAGTACCCCACTGTGTGATGCGTGTGCTGGAGGCAGCGTGGACTGTGTGAAACTGCTGCTGACCAGTGGGGCACTGGTCAACCCTCCCCTGCTGCCTGCCACACCCCTTCACGAGGCAGCACTCAGAGGTAAGACTGCTAGGAGCTTTGTCTTTCTATTCCCACCATCACCAGTGTCAGGTATCATGCTAACTCATTCATGTTCTGTTATATGTCATTGTTTCTCTGATTGTGTGCATGCTGCTGTGACGGGTTGCTAACAGGAATTTCTTCTTACTAATGGACACTAATGGTTAAGATTGAAGATAGAAAAACTCCTGACATATACTGTTCTGTAAACCTGTATATACATATTTAGCAGCAAAGTACTGTAGTAAGCTTTATCACTGCACACTTGTTTTGGTGCTCTGTAATGCAGAAAGATGAAATAGGATGTAATTAATGCTGTAACAACTCATGGATATTGTTGTTATTTTGTCCTTTTTAGTGTAGTCTCTAATGTCCCATTCCTTCTGGGAATGTCATCTTTTACTCACAGACTAGATATTCATCTTATGTACCTCCTCTCCAGCACTCTTATCCACACCTGTTGTGCTGCATTTCCTGCCCACATCTCTAATGCTGCTGTACATTCAGAATAGTGCATGTTTTTCTGTATGACTGACAACTTGACTTTCTTGACCAGGTTACACAGACATCGTGGCACTCCTTGTGACGGCAGGGGCTGACCTCAACGTTAACGACCTCCACTACGGCACACCACTCCATGCTGCATGCTCCATGCAGGCGCCCTCAGCAGAATGCATAAAGTTTCTACTAAGAGCAGGTAAACCTTCATGTACCAATTTGAACAGTAGTATAATGAAAATAATTTGAGGAATTATTTGTACAGGGAACATATTGAATCTATGAAGTCCAAAGGTGGATCAAATATCTGTTAAGACCAGGTAAATATTTGTAAATTAATTCAAACAACAGCATAATGAGGATACTTTGATGAATTATTTACACAGGGAACATATTAAATCTATGGAGTGTGAAGGTGCATCACTATTTGCAGGTGCCAGTGTGAATGCCATAAAGAACCACAAGACGCCACTACACTATATTGCAATGTACAGCAAGAGTGTGGAGGCGACACAGCTCCTCCTGGCTTACGGCGCCAATGCCTACATGCAGGACAGGTAACGTGTGCTTCTGTGGAGGATCTTCTGTTGCTGCCCAGTTGTGCTCATACATATTTATTTTCCTGCCCAAATGCCAGAATTGTAACTCACTATGTATTTCACATTCATATTTCTAAGGTAATGATACATGGTACTAAGACGTGTCTATAGAGGAGTCACAGGAACAGAACGTGGATGCTGCAAAGATGAGAATGTTAAGTTGATGCTTGGTTTCAATGATGGACAGACTGAGAAATGATTTGATAAGAGGAATAGCCAAAGTAACAGAGGTGTTGAAGAAAATACAAGAAAAAAGAATGAATTTGTTTGGTTACATTAAGAGAAGGGCTGAGTAGTATGTTGGCAGTGGAACATTAGATGTAATGATCGACATGGATGGAAAAAGATGAGGCAGGCCAAAGAAGGGATGGAAAAACTGCACAGAGAGAGAGAGAGAGAGAGAGAGAGAGAGAGAGAGAGAGAGAGAGAGAGAGAGAGGAGGCAGAAAACAGAGCCTTATTAAAAAAGACAGTGACTTCATATGAGCATGGGAGAGGCTGCAATAGAAGAGATTTCTGAGGTATTTGCAGTGGATCATAGACTTGGGGTAAACTACAGGACCCACAGGTTGTAGGGCCCCTTGCCTCATTGGCAGTAGGAAGTAAGGTAAGGAAAAGTTCATTCTTGTCAAGGTGAGTATTTGGACTTGTGATTTCCCTCATCAGAGAATCATTATGGCATTGGTTGAGAGCTGTTATATTTCAGATTTCCACATTTTTGCTTATGTGATATCTAGATTTTTTATAATAGGGATGCATTCCTTATTTACAGTATGGGAAAAGAAAACTACATGCTGATTTGCTGGTTTAGATCATGTTCAACATTCACTCTTGCATATCTAGCAATGTACTGCAGGGTACTGTTTAAATTCAGTCTCAAAAAAACAAACAGTTTGCACTGCCAAATTTTTGTGACCAGGGTTTATTCACATATTAAATACAAAACAATGAATTAAGTGAGGGAAATTCAGGAGGAAGTTAGTAGTTTTGATAGGATGATGAGCTGGGTGGGTGGATGGAGAAACAAGAAAAATGCATGGGGAAGTGAAAGGCAGGAAATGAGAAATGGAAATTCATCACTAAATCCATCCCTCACCATCCACAGCCAGGGGTGCACCGCCCGACAGCTGGCCGGCCCGTCCTCCGCCATGGCCAAGGTGCTGGCAGCCCATGAGAAGTGTCCACCTTCCCTCACCCAGTGCTGCCGGCTGGCCATCAGGTCACAGCTGGGGCCCGCCAGACTGCAGCACATCACCCAGCTGGAGGCGCCCTCAGTTCTGATTGGCTTCCTACAGTAGTAAATACACCCCTTTTATTTTTTGCTAGTCTGTCAAATTTATATAAAAATTTTTAGGTTTATTCATAGGTAAAGCCCTTGTATTACATCATATATGAGTTTTATTATTTTGTGTGTTTGATTATAATATATATATAGTATATATACATATAGTATATATATATATGTCATTATGTAACATTTACATGACACCTACTTCCGGGTGTACTTACCTGTATTGACAGCAACACATCATTAGCATTTACCCTGTACATGTTATTACTAGTGTGTGTGTGTGTGTGTGTGTGTGTGTGTGTGTGCATGTGCGTGTGTGTGTGTGTGTGTGTGTGCATGCATGGGTGTGATCCATCTCCTGTGTTTCAAGTATTTCTTAGTGTCCTGCCTCACAGTCAATGGAGTGTCCATTATAGAGGAGAATACTGTCCATCCTTGTTGGGAGCATCTCCTGTGCAGGGAAAACTGTCTTTCCTGTCTTAAAGAAGCTTTCTCTTCCAAACACAGTGTGGTTTCTCTTCCTTGAACACACTGCACCTCATATGAATGCTCATAATCATTAATGTGTACTTTTGTTGTTGGCCTGTGTGGCACGTGGCGTGTGGCAGGGAACACGGTCCACCACATGCTGCATGGCCAGGGTGGAAGAATGCTGCCTCTGTAATCCCTGTGTGTCATGAGGTGTGATAGGAAGGGTGGAGTGAGGGAATTGGAGACCCTCCCCTTAGTATTTTAATTCCCGTACTGAGACAAGGCATGATGTCTTGTCAGCTCCGTCTAAGGGGGATGTCAACCTGAGATACAGTACAGTATATAGAGTTATCATTCAAAAAAATAAAAATAAATATATATATATATATATATATATATATATATATATATATATATATATATATATATATATATATATATATATATATATATATATATATATATATAATTTTATTATTTTATTTATTGAAGATATAATGTTAAGTATTTCCATTTATTAGACTTTTATTGTGTTAAACATAAAACATTGTTTTACTTATACCTGATGGTGCAGTATGATGAGGCATGAGTGGAGGTGTTAGCTTGGCTGACTGATGGCTGTCCCTTCAACTTCACAATTATTGTTATTTTTGATGAACTGTAGAAATTATAATTTCAAGACTCATATAAAAACATTCATATTTTACAAAATCTAATACTTATGAAGGATTACTATTGTCACCATAAGGGATAGTAGCTTCTTAATAACTAAGCACGTTTTCTTCACAAATACTCAGCTTCATGACTCTTCACTCAAGTTTACCCTCCCAAGCCATAACAGGTGGAGAACAATGAGTACATATGTTCACCCTGCAGTGTAGTGGCTCAGGCTGCAGCACATGACTACAATGCAGCAAGTCCCAGATTTGAATCATGGTCACAATTGGGATTTTTATGGGACAACTGCCTGCTGTTAGATTCACCCAGCCTTGAATGAGTATCGGTCTGCAAACACTGGGCCGGCACTGGGGGAGGGGGGATGGAGGAAGCAACCGACCATCCTACTCCAGGCCTTGCATTGTGTGGTGCTGCCTGCCCGTCGCCTATGCTCCATTTAAGTGTTCACCTCGGAAGTTTTGAGAGTCTTGGTACTTGGAAAGCAACCAACACAGGACACTGGCTAGCATTTGGTAAACTCAGCTGTGGGATCATCATGGTTGCCAGAGCAATGTGGCAAGCTTATCCAAGACATGATGGGAGGGTTTATTCAGTCTTCTGGTTTGGTATATAGATATAGATGAAAACAGTATTACCTATGTTGTCATCTAGCTGGCCACAGCACTGGATATTATTGGTAGGTCATTGCATAACCCTTTTTTTAACACATAATGCTTGCTTCGCTGTAGTCCATCATCCTGCTCCTTTCAAGACAGTGGGTATTTTCTGCCTCAGGATTCCTAAGGTTGAGGGACACAGCCTGGCAACGTTCTCTATGCAAGGTTGGAAGCACTATGCCAGTGAATTCCTCACACATTGCACTGGAAGGGAATGGGTGAGAAAAATGGAACTACCTTCGTATTTCAGTACCTACAATAACTCAGGGCTTCTTGTCTTGGCTGGCCACCTCTGAGGGGAATCTTCATGTCTGCTGGTGAAATTGTGAATAATTCAGTCATGATTTCTGTAAGTTTAGGAGGTTGAGGTACACTGACATATTGTTTGTGATAGGTACTGTATATCTACAGTACACTTACAAAATATACAATTGCATAATATTACACTGTACAGTATGGTACCCTTGTAAAGATAGCACTCTGAAAACTTACTTTTTATATTTTTTATGGTAATTATTGTTGGGAATACATTACAAAACAAAAAAATATCTACATTCCTACAGACACTATACATGTGTAACATAATAACTTCATTTCATTCAATATGATTATTGCTAAAAGTACTTACTAATTGTGGATGGTCCCTGGAATTGGTTCCATGGACCTAACTTCTGATCTCTCTCTCTCTCTCTCTCTCTCTCTCTCTCTCTCTCTCTGGCCAAGTGTGCAGTGACACCTTTTCTAGACTTATCTAGCAGTGCTATAAGTCTCTTAGACTTGTTAGGCATTGTAGATAAGAGAATAACAGGCGAGTACACAAGATAAAACTTCGTGTCTCCCTAAATCATTCTCACACTTCATTCTCGACACCAAGACATGAACACAGCTATATATATATATATATATATATATATATATATATATATATATATATATATATATATATATATATATATATATATATATATATATATATATATATATATGGGTATTTTTGCAATTAGCATATAGAAGCGTGAAAGGGGGGATTTAATCGCTGGAGGACCTCTAAATTTCCCCAAACCATCCCTTGTTTTTCCTTGAAATTTTGGGAAAATAATATTAAAATTACACCAATCGATTCAGGGAACTATGCGTTTTCTATGACACCCACAGTAGAAAATTTTCACCCAAACTCCGAATTTCTGGCCTCCTTAAGAGCATAATTATATTTTTGTCTTAAACATACCTAGAATTCCACTTAACCAGATCCAGTACCCACTACTCACATACGTGCATGGGATCACCTGTTCAGTATAGCCATGTTACTAAATTAGGAGTTTCTAACTTATCGACCATTAGTAATATTATAACCGTTATACCAAACAATAACATATTGATGACCATATAAGAACCACAGCATAAAGACATTCGGCAAAGACCACGCTTACAATTCCATGCCGCAGCTGTTGTGCTGGTACGCGTGGCAGACTTGACTCATCTCACGCATCGTTACTCGCCGGCAAAATACAAACGTTCCGACTATAGTTTCAACTTCGGATTATAATTAAACAACAACCATGCTATGTGTACGTTAGTCTTATATTAAACAGGTGTTAGTTAAATGTCTGTTATCCTTCCTACATTTTTTGCATCATGTTATTATAAACCCATTCATGAATATGATTTTCTTTTTAACACTTTTACAATTTTTTTTTTCTTTCTGCATGTTACCAATTTGTCTAGTTATTCAAAGGGCGAGGGGGCACCGCCCTGAAATGCAGGGAGCACCCGGAGGGGCACAGCCTTAAAAGGATGAGGGGAGGGCAGCCACGTGGCCTCCCCCCTCCCCGTAAACTCCCCAAGCTGTTCCGCCACTGGTCTATCTATCTATCTATCCCCTGCTTACCGATTTTTCAATCCTTTCTTTCTGCACTAACATACGTAGTCTTGGCGACGGAAACTTCAGTGTAATACTTATAGTGCTACACATTGACAAAATATATCTAAGGAAACGCCCTTTATTATACATGAAGAACTATTAATAATAATATTGTACGATGTAATTTTGAGCATTTTACAGCAGAAATGAGGTGGAATATTAAAGGAAGTGATGCTTAATCACAGCACATAAATGAGTACAGTGTACAGTACCTCACAAGTGTGAGCACCCACCCACAGACAACCGCCGCCTCCCTAACAGCTGTGGCGGCCCAGCCTGTCAGAACAGTCAGTGAAACTCACGTGCCTGCAGCGATGGAGCCGCGCACTGGCTGTACATTTCTGGGCAAAATATGTTTTTACATCTCGTAATTTACACAATGAAAAAATTATAAGTGAAATAAAAAAAAAAAAGAATAAATCTAAACCTAATCTAGCTTAATCTTGCCTTCAACAGAAAACACGATACCCGGTGCCTGCCAGGATTAGAATACGTCCCACTCTCTCTCTCTCTCTCTCTCTCTCTCTCTTACTTACTTACTTACCTACTTACCAGCCCTTAAAAAGCAACAAGAGTAATTACATTCAGTTTCCATTTATATCCATTAACGAAGAAATACTGGCAGCCCGGTGCAGGTGTCAGTGCGGGGTGCGACCAGGTGGGAAGAGTGGCTGCTGCAACGCCGCTGGTTCTCTGTGAGAGTGGGGGTGTGTCATTGCTGTTTAGTGCTAGGAAGGGATAATTGCCGGCAAGACGTTGTATAGCACATGCTTGTCACAGTGAATAGCAAAACGTCCGAGGCCTCTGCTACGATCAACGTGTCTCCTCACCACCGTCTGTCAGCGTCACCTCGGTGAGGCGCCATGACCTGCGGAGAGAGTTGCACAGTGAGCGGAAGACCTTGTTGTTGAGAACTTTTTAGGAAGCCAGCAAGGCCAGTAGGGACTGAGCCAGCGAGCGTGGAGGTACGCTGCTCCTTAACTCTCTTCAAAGATTCGTGCAGTCCCGGTACAGGTAAGCTAAAATTTCAAACCACATCATTTGTGAAATGTCTCAAACTTTTGTTTTATTTGTACGATGTACTGCTTTGCCACGAAACTGTTTGATTCGGTGGGTGAACAGTGACGTCACCTAGAAAGCGTCGGGCATTGGGGAAAAATATACGAAGGTTTTGTCACCTGAATGCCCGGCGTGGATCATGACTGACATGTCAGATATGGTGTCTGGACCACGCAGCGCTGAGGGGCGGCACGGACGACGTGTGCGGTTCTCCATGCACAGTGTTGGGCCTGAAAGGGTATTCACCTCCCAAAACCTCAGGAAGTCTCCTGAGTGACACACCGACCTGCGAACACACTCACTCACACACACACACACACACACACACACACACACACACACATAAATACACATATACACACATACACACAGAACAATAGAGCTGTCCAGCGTGTCCCTCATTCTGCTGCTGTGGACTGAATACCATCGTTCGGAAAGTCCTTGAATGTGGCAAAATTCAAATAACACACAAAGTAATACGTCAAAATTCGAGGACTATTAGGAGCTTACAGATGAACATCAAATAGCGACATAATAATAAGTCAGTGATCTCGTGTCTTCATGAGATTAAGGCAAACATTCAATTAAAAAGGATGTGTAAACATGTATTGCTGGTTTGTTGTTCGTGTGTAGGACGTCTGCTCTGCTTGATGTGACTGCATGAGGAAAGAGAACTTCTTCATCCTGAGGTGCGGGAGGAGCTCAGGGATGCAGTGGCTCAGGTGTCACGGTGCTATACTGCTGGGCTGCCGGGCTGTTGGGTTTCCCGCGGCGGCCTTCATCCCAGAGCCTGTTTGATGTAACTATTATTCTTTGTCCTTCTATGTAGAGTGTTGGCCAACAGGTGGCGAGCTTAGCGGCGTCCCTTGTCATCTGTGTTGCGTAAATGTTATGGGTTATGTAACGCCATGTGTGTGTGTGTGTGTGTGTGTGTGTGTGTGTGTGTGTGTGTGTGTCCTACCTTCCCTACTCTGTAAAAAACCCTCTCCGCACGCCTCGGCAGTAGCATCAGGCAGGTAGTGACAGATGTAGACCTCCCTCACGTGGGGCTTTCCTGGAACACTCCCTCTCAGTACACATGCCCCGGGTTTCCCTTCTCAGTATTTGCACCCCACCATGCCCGTCGCGCCTCGGGCTGTGTGGACTTGGCTTGTACCCAGAGTTTAGTTGCCTTTCACTGTACATCGGCACATATAAGTCATTTGCTGCGACATCACTCGTGAATATTCATTTTTACTGTTATTAACACACTTACTGCACGGTCTCTCAGTCTCCGTTTTTGTTTTGGCATTTTTATGTTATAACACTCCGATGTCTGTCAGTTTTATTTTGCTCTTTTCACGTTCTTTACATTCCTCCTCCTTCTATATGACTCCCCCGTAACTTAATAAAACGAAGCTGTGTTCTCAGTCTTTATTAAACTTATTTCGGCATTGCTGTATCATAACTCTTCAATGTCTGACGCTTCTCAGGTGCTCTTTTCGTGTTCGTTATATTCATATTCCTAGTATTCACCTTCTCTAACTTCCTAAATAAACTGTTAAACTGCGAACTTCTTATGGCTCGTTTCGCTCACTCTCGGTTCAGAAGCCGTCTCGAGACACTAAGGATGCACTTGATCTTGTCATGTAGATTCAAAGCTTCGTTATTCTTTCTTGTTTTTGTCGCCTTAAAAGTTAGTTTTCGCTTCTTTTTCCTCGTACACTCGTTAAGTCTTGACCAGTCTTTTTTTTTTTTCCTCTTTTTCTTCTCGTTTGTCTTGCTCTTTCTTGTTTTCGTCTCCGTAAGGGTTAGTTTTCGTTTTTTCCCCTCAAATAGTTGTTAAATCTTGACCAGTCCTTTTTTTCCTCATTTTCTTTTCCTTAATCTTCTGTTTTGCTGTGTTTGACGAAAGGCAGCAAAAGATGATGGACGATAGAATAAAAAAAAAGACGATTAAAATTATATAGAGTATATCAAATAAATAAGTAAACATAAGGAAGATAAAAGGAAAAAAAAACATTAGAAAATAATAAATCAATAAAACTAAGTAAATAAACAAAAAAGTGAAATATGTAGTTAAATACATACGTTCTAAAAAAAAAAAAAAATCCACAGTGTAATCAAACGAATGAAACAAAACAATACAATAGAAGATATATAAAGAAATAAACAAATAAATAAACAACACCAAATAAATAGATAAATTAAAAGAATAAAGTACGTTTTCGAAAGTCACCCCACCTTGAAGCTGAAGCACGCAGGCACACCGAGCAAACACACCCAGTAAATCAGCTCTTAAGACTCCGGCGACGCTCCCACAGCAAGACCGCTTACACGTGGTCGTCAGGGGGAAGGTGAGACGAGGGTCAGCCTGAGGGGAGAGTCGAAGATCACGTAATACAATCAGGAGTTTCCAGAGAGAGAGAGAGAGAGAGAGAGAGAGAGAGAGAGAGAGAGAGAGAGAGAGAGAGAGAGAGAGAGAGTTCTACGGTTTTCATTTAGTTTATCTATTTGTTTGAGAATTGTTCTGTTGTGAGAATTTATTATATGAGGAAAGAGCCAAGAGAGAGAGAGAGAGAGAGAGAGAGAGAGAGAGAGAGAGAGAGAGAGAGAGAGAGAGAGAGAGAGAGAGAGAGCTCGTGTTGTTTCATATATATATATATATATATATATTTTTTTTTTCCACGTCGATTTGGTATTGGGCAATGAATAATGGATGGAAGGATGCACAGAGAAGGGAACAAGCAGGAGACATGCCCGCTGGCCCGTGCTTTTTCCTTCTGTCATCCTGAGTGGGAGAACTGCGAACTTGTGTGTGTGTGTGTGTGTGTGTGTGTGTGTGTGTTTGTGCTCGCATATGGGACCTGGATGCGTCCGGTTTGTATAAAATTCTTCGTAGATCATCTTTTTTTTTCGTGTCTTGTTTGTAATTATTATCTACTTGTTTATTTATTTCCTTTTTTGTTTGTGTGTGTGTGTGTGTGTGTGTGTGTGTGTGTGTGTGCGCGCGTGTTTGAGAATGTCACTTTTACATACATACATTATAACTTTTTTTTTTTTTCACAACGTTCATTACTATTCTCCTCTACTACTACGCATCATCTTCGTAGCATTGTGTGACATTTTTTCATTACTTGGATTACTTTCTACATCACGTCCAGATCAGTTTTGTTTCGTTATCTTTATACACGCTGTCGTTTGTAAGGGTGAGGGTGGCGAGTCTGGGCGGGTGACGCAACTGGCAACAAAAGAACCAGGAAACGAGGAATTACGCACTACTGTAGCCTTCACGTAAGGATCCTCACTGCTATATCATTTCCGGTACTCTTGTGATGCTACCTCCCTTCCCTTTCCCTTCCCACCTCGCTCCCTTGGTTCCCTGCGGGCACCTTCCATCACTCCTCAAGTTGGCCTTCTCACTGCACTGCCTTAATTCTCACTCGTCCGCTTCAACTGCATACAACATGTTTCTATAGATTCTTCCCTACATACCTTGAGATTCCTCCAAGGTCTTCTTTCCTTCCGTCTTGTATTCCCTTATATTTAACTCGTTCCCTTCAACTGCATCATGTTTCTAAAGGTTCTTTTCTCCGTCTCGTCTCTTACAACTACATATCTTGAAATTCCTCCAAGCTTTTCCTTCTATCTACTTAGCACTTCCTTAGATCTTCGTTCCTTCCCTTCGACTGTTTATTTATCTATTTATTTATTTTATTTATTTATTTATTTATTTATTTTTACTTTTTTTTACGTTCCTACAGAACCCATCCGCTATTTCCTCTTCTATCCTACATCCAATCATTGTGAGAGCATTTCCGTCATCCACCTCACACTCCTTTGACCTTCACTCCCCTTCAACCACACCTCGTTTCTACATATTTTTCACCCTCTACCACGACATCCTAACATCCTTGCAGACCCTTCCCTTCATCCACCTTTCACTGCCTTACATTTCCTCTATCTCTTTCAACTACACTCCTTCACGTTTCTATAATTCCTTCCCTTCTCTCTCCTCTCACCCTACATCCTGATAATCATGTTTACACTTCCCTCTTCCGTCTTCCCCCGCACACCTTCATGTTTCTCTGCAGCCTTCACTCCTCTCCTCGCTCTCATTGTTCCCTCCTGCCTTCGTGTTTTGCCAGCGCGACCAGCAGCACCTAGTCACCACCTCAGGGACTGCAGCCTCAGGTGTTTATTTGAAGAAGGTACTCTCGTGGTGACAAGAGCTGACGAGGGAGGGAAAAAAAAGAAGCTAGTCATCCTAGAGAGAGAGAGAGAGAGAGAGAGAGAGAGAGAGAGAGAGAGAGAGAGAGAGAGAGAGAGAGAGAGAGAGAGAGAGAGAGACTGAATGAATGTAAGTTCTTGTCTTCTCTTTTTTTTTTTGACAAGTCTTCATAACGGGGAATTCTTTTTACTTCTTCCGTCTTTTTTATTCCAACTCGATGTGATGATATGGTAGTGTGTGTGTGTGTGTGTGTGTGTGTGTGTGTGTGTGTGGGGGGGGGGGGGTGTGTGCACGTATTATATACTGTCCTGAATGCGCAGGTTGAGAGAGAGAGAGAGAGAGAGAGAGAGAGAGAGAGAGAGAGAGAGAGAGAGAGAGAGAGAGAGAGAGAGAGAGAGAGAGAGAGAGAGAGAGAGAGAGAGAGAGAGAGAGAGAGAGAGAGAGAGAGAGAGAGAGAGAGAGGCGGGGAGGCAGAAGCAGGTGAAGATAAGGAAGCTAAAATCACATTTGGTCTCAAACCGTTTGTTATCTTTGTCATTTAACCCATTATTCTCATTTGATTTAAAATTAAGTATGAAATCCTTTAAAATTTTAGTCAACTCTCTCTCTCTCTCTCTCTCTCTCTCTCTCTCTCTCTCTCTCTCTCTCTCTCTCTCTCTCTCTCTCTCACCCATTGAGGAAAGTATAGAGTGTAACACGAGTTTCTGCGGATATTGCCAGAGGTGCAAGTAAAGGCTATATTAAGTCGAAAATGTTCTATGTACATACACATTTTGAGGCGTTGTTTAGCCGGGGTATAAAATTCAGATGTGGCGACAGATACAACGGGCGGCCTGTATGGGTAACCATGGCAGAGAAACACCATTTCCACTCACTCCACATTAAGTTATACATTACATTCTAAACATGTTCATTGTCACTGTCTCGGAGGGAAACCATGTGACTTGACTGTAATCAGCTGCTTTGAAGGTAGCATCGCCGCTTCTCACTCCGTGCCTGGGCAACGCATGGTGCCACGCAGCCTGTTATTTCATTTGTCGTTTATTACATCCATACTACCATTGTGTCATGGTTAGCAGTAATCGGTATGGTCTGCTGTGGTCACTCGTCTCGTCATGGATCACTGTAAAGCTCCAAAACTTGTAGAAATCATGACTGAAATACTCACAATTTCAGATCCCCGCCATGAATACCCGCCTGGCCCGGCCGCTGTATTTGTTGCCAGGCTACACTTGAATTTTATGCCTCGGCTAAACAACGCCTCAAAATGCCTATGTGCATAGAACATTCTCCACTTAGAATAATCTGTACTTTCATCTATGGCAATATCCGCAGAAACTCATATTACACCATATATAAAGTGTGACACACACACACACACACACACACACACACACACACACACACACACACACACACACACACACACACACAGTTCTGCTTCTTGTAAATGTAAGCGACGTCTTAGATCACATTGTACCAACCTTTGCTTTGTAACTGGACTTCCATTAGAAAATACTCGTGAGTGTTGATATTTTTATTTGTATTTTTCTATGAAATAAGTTTGAGAGAGAGAGAGAGAGAGAGAGAGAGAGAGAGAGAGAGAGAGAGAGAGAGAGAGAGAGAGAGAGAGAGAGAGGGGGATGAAGGAGGAATAAACATGGGATTGGGGAAGAGGGACGGGAAGGGGATGTGGAGGGGGAGAGGAAGAAGGTAGGCCTAAGATACACGTCAAAGGCAGCACTAGTCAATGAATGCTGCCATGAAAAAAGGATATCAGATGTTACTTTTGTTAGAAATATAAGTAGGAAAACTGTGTACACACGCCCATACTTAAATCAGAGAGAGAGAGAGAGAGAGAGAGAGAGAGAGAGAGAGAGAGAGAGAGAGAGAGAGAGAGAGAGAGAGAGAGAGAGAGAGAGAGAGAGACCACCTCCTCATCCTTTCCTCCTCTCTTCTTCTTCCTCCTCCTCTTCCATTCCTCATTTTCTCCTTCTCCTCCTCCTCCTCCTCCTCCTCCTCCTCCTCCTCCTCCTCCTCCTCCTCCTCCTCACCCCCCATTCCTCATTTATTTCTCCTCCTCCTCATCCTCCTCCTCCTCTTCTTCTTCCTCCTCCTCCTCCTCCTCCTCCTCCTCCTCCTCCTCCTCCTCCTAATACTATTACTACTATTATTACCACCACTCTCCACCCATCCTCCACCTCCATTCCTCCTTCCTCCTCCATCTCCTCTCCCTCCATTTCTCATTTCCTCCTTCTCCTCCTCCTACTGCTATAACAACCTACACATCTTATTTTGGAGAGCACCTAGAAGTACCTGGAAAGCGCTGGAAATTGAGGGAAATATTGATGAACGGACGTGGGGCAGGGAGGAGGGAAAGTCTCGGTCTGAGTGAGGCACATTTTGGGGATTATTAATTCTGGCTTTTCTTCATGTTTGAGTCTGAAAACATACGGAGCTTTAACTAAATATTGATGTACAGGCAGGGAGGGAGGCAGGAGAAATGTTCGTCTCAGTCCTTATATTTATGTACAGCAATTCTTTTTGAAACTTGCGAGAAGAAAGACGCCCAGACTGGACTGAATTATATATTTTCTGACCTGCCATATGCTTCAATTAGCACACTGAGCATAGATGGACAGACTGGAATGGAGGGATGTCCCGGGTCTCTGTGCCTTGATGATGTCACTGATGACGTCACGCTTTTACTTACGTATGTTAATCCATTTTGAAATTGATCGTTCGAAAAAACTTACTAGACTGGAATGCTTTATATATTCTGACTTGCCATATACTTAAAAAAAATACCTGTAATATAAAAACATTTTCAGCCTGACAAATAATAAAGGAAAATCCAAAACAAAACCTGTAATTTTTTGCGAACGGAGCCACAAAAAAAAAAAAAAAAAAAATCATAATATCGAGAAGGAAAGCACAGCCAGACTAGATTATGTTACATGTTATGAATATAAAAAATCTTTACTTTCCAGATAAATAAAGAAAACACAAATTTCTCGTCATATAAAGAAAATATTTTATTTCAAATATAGCAACGGACATTTTAAATGTGAAAATACAAATTATTACATTAGATTTTATTGGATATTATTACTTGGAATATATTTCTTTAGTTTTTAAGTCTTAAACGCCAAAACAATCTTAGGCGCGTTATTTATATATATAAAAAAAAATCATAAAATAACGAGTGTTATTTTAACCGAAAAAAAAAAGCTAGACAAGATTTTATTATATTCTATAACTTGTTATAGTTTTCTATTTGTAAGTCGAATATCGAAACAATGCAAACTCCACCAAAAAAAAAAAGTGATACAGAACCGAAGTATTTTTTTTGCAACTCTTCTTAAAACCTCCTCCTCCTCTTCCCTCCCCATCACACTCCCTCTCTCTCCTCCACCTCCACCTCCTACACCTGCTCCTGCACAGTGAGCCTTTAAGTCACCTGGTAACACCTGGAAAACCCTCGAAATTATGCTAAATATGTGACGGAAAATTATTACCTTAGCCGCTGCGGGACGAGGGGTCGGAAGGGGTTTGGCGGGGGTCGGTGGGGCTGGGGAGGTTGGGGCGCCAAGGATACCGTGGTGTGGTGGTGTAGTGTGGTGTGGTGTTATGTGGTATAGTGTAGTGTGTGGTGGTGATGGTGGTGGTGATAGTGGTGTGGTGTGGTGTGGTGGTGTCTGGTGGTGGTGTGGTGTGGCGGTGGTGGTGGTGATGGTGGTGGTGGTATGTGGTGTGGTATGGTATGGTGTAGCGTGGTGGTGTTGTGGTGTTAACACTATGAGAAGCATGAGGATGGGGAAGAGGGGCGAGGAGGGGAATGTGGAGGGGGAGACAAAGAAGGCGACCTAAGATACACGTCAAAGGCAACTCTAGCCAATGACAGCTGCCATGAAAAAAGATGACACGTCACTTTTGTTAGAAATATAGGTAGGAAAATTGCTTCATCAAGTAGGGAACCGTCTGTACATCTACCTTGCTAAGTATCTTTCCCTTCAAACCCCAATATTAAATACTCTCCAGTCCGTTACCTTGGTTTGATCATTACGAAACCAGAGCTTGTACAATGCTTGTCGCCTCCTTGATACCCGAGGGAGCTAAACAGGAAGGGCGTGACTAGAATAACTGTCGCATCACAGCCTTATCGGGAGAATGTTGCAGAAAGAAATGATGGACCATATTCTGCAACAATTCTGTGTCACACCTCCACTGCATTCAAGAGACTCTAATTGAAGTGACACGGGTTTTTAAGGGTGTTTTTACGGTTCTGGTGACAGATTAACAGTTTTTACATTTTAACATGGGAAACACTCTTGAGAACCCGACTGATCATCTATGTGGCCTCTGGAAATATTCATGGTGAGAGCAAAGCGTTTTTTGAATACGGGGAGTAAACAGGGTGGCGCCTTATGTCATCACGACTGAAGTGGTGTAGTAGATTCCTAGCTGGTACACAGTTGCTGGGAGCTCTAGAAACTTAATTAAGAATGTGGATGATTATAAGAGGATGTGTTTGATGCAATGAAGTGTCTCTCTTCAAGCAGAAGCATCCTTCCTCACTGCTGCTCAGATTGATAAACAAATGGACAAACAGCCTCCCCTTGCCCAGCCACCAACACACTGCTCGCTGCCTCAACTGTAACATCCTTGCACACCACTTGGTAGGTTGAAGCTGTGTTAACAGATGGTGTGAGGGAATTTCGCTAGATTCTGATCTAATTTCAGTAAAAACCGGTAGAATATCGGTAGCTTTTCATTTTAATACTGTTCATCATCCCAGTTTTTATAGTACTTGTATTATGGTACTTGTAGTGAAGGTAAGAAAATAAGGGAAGCCGCAAGATGCAGTGAAGTTTACATGTAGCAATTCCTGCTTCCAACGTGCTTCCATCTATCATCAACATTCATCAACTTGTCTCACCTTCCGTTACTTTAAGCTCCCTAGTAACCCAGCACTGACAGCCTGATGGTATGTAGAGTCTATCCATTCATCCACCACTCTATTTGAAAAAACCCAATTCCTTCCTATCTTTTTTTTTTTTCAAATATAACTTCATCACTCTTGAGCCCACTATTCTTGTCAAACCTACATGGCTACTGACCCTCAAAATTTCACAATTCACCCCTGTTATGTCCCCTATACCACTTATAAAGACTTTATGAAAGATGGACAAAAATATCGGAAAAAGACTTAATGAGAACAAGGAGTGGAGAAAAACAAACAAACATGAAAGAGGAAATGCTAATCGTGCTGCTGTGAGGACAAGCAAATACTACAAAGGTGGTGGTGGTGGCAGCAGTAATTAGGAGCAGGAGGAGGTGAGTCTGTAAGGTAAAAGAATGCATAGGAGAAAGAGAAATAGACAAAATTTTTCGTAAAGGAGAGAGAGAGAGAGAGAGAGAGAGAGAGAGAGAGAGAGAGAGAGAGAGAGAGAGAGAGAGAGAGAGAGAGAGAGAGAGAGAGCACCAGAGAGATGTGTGCACTGTCATTCCTTCCCGTTTTCTTTGCATTGCAGCAAGGCCAGTATTCAGAAACTCTATGCGCTCCCATCCACGACTATTTTCAAAGGCCACAGAGATGATAAGCCTGGTTTTCAAGACTGTTTTACCTGTTAGTAATGTAGCAATGTTGTTAACCTGTCACTAGAACATTAAAAACACCCTTAGAAACCCGTGTAACTTCAACTACAGTCTTTTTGAAGTAGTAGGGGTGCCGTGTGATCCTTAAGACCTTAAAGATCCTAAGGCCACTGGATGACTAGGAGCAGGATTCTCAGTACCCCTCAGTCATTGCTTACCTTCTCGCCCAGTGACGCAATGACTCAAGATGACGAGGTTTCATTGGTGCTTCGTGTTTGCCTGTGATGCATCCCAATATTTTTTTCAAACCCTTCCTTTTCTAGCTGATTATTTGAGGAAGATAACCTTTGTATAGATTTTTCGTGGATTCTATGGATGAAGAGGCAGAGGAGGAAGAGGAGGAGGAGTAAAAGAAAAGGAAAAAGTAAAAAAAGGGAATTGAGAGATGTTTAAATATTTTCCCTTCATTCCTTGCCGAATCAGAGAGAGAGAGAGAGAGAGAGAGAGAGAGAGAGAGAGAGAGAGAGAGAGAGAGAGAGAGAGAAGGGGAAGGCGGTTGTCAGGTGGTGGTTGTATCATTGGGGCCAATTAACCTGTCCCCCCTCTGGGCTTGGTGTAGGTTTGCTTGTTGTGTGTGTGTGTGTGTGTGTGTGTGGTGAGTTTGATTTGGTATGTCTCTCTCTCTCTCTCTCTCTCTCTCTCTCTCTCTCTCTCTCTCTCTCTCTCTCTCTCCTTCAGGCGTGTGATTGTGAATGTAAACTTGTTAATTCTGTTAAATACCTGCTTACACTCTCTCTCTCTCTCTCTCTCTCTCTCTCTCTCTCTCTCTCTCTCTCTCTCTCATCAACTTCTGTCGTAAGATTTTTTTTTCCTTTTCCATTTCTAAACTTCCACTTTTGTTCCCCTGTTTAACTTTCTCTTTGCATAATTCCCGTGTGTCCTCCTCCTCCTCCTCCTCCTCCTCCCCTATCCACATTAATTTTCTTCTGTCCCTCCCTTTATTTGTATTCTTTTTTTACGTCTTTCCACTACATTCGTAATATTTTTTTTTCAGTTTTCAGTTTTTTCTCTCTTTTTCTTCCCAGTTTTATTACTTTTCTTTCCTTATACCCTTCATAGTCTGTTCTTACTTCCTCTCTCCCCTCCTCTCCCATTTCCTTCGTTTTATGGCGTCACATACTTTTACTCTCTCTCTCTCTCTCTCTCTCTCTCTCTCTCTCTCTCTCTCTCTCTCTCTCTCTCTCTCTCTCTCTCTCTTCCTCCATCTCCATTTATCTCTCCATTTATCTCCATTTATCTCTCCATCTCTCCATTTATCTCTCTTCCCTGTGTCTGTCTCCTCTTCCTTATCTCTTCTCATGTTCTTTCAAACTTTTCTTCTTTTTTGTTCTACTTCCCTGTACTCTTTTCTTCATTTGTCCTTCATCCTTCATCACCTTTCCTTCTCCTCCAGTCTGTCTGTCCGTATGTCTGTCTGTCCGTGTGTCTGTCTGTCCGTATGTCTGTCTCTCTCTCTTCTCTTCTTTCTTTCCTTTCATTATTTATGTATTCCGTATATAACTCCTTTTCTTTCTTTCTTCACCACCACTCCTTCTCCATTCACTTCTTCCTCGCCTCTCACCCTCGCCCGCTCCCTCACTATACACACACACACACACACACACACACACACACATATAGCACACACGGCTTGCTTCCCCCGTCAGTCGCTCACCACCGTTACTCTCTCACCAGATGCGGGCAGCGGCGGTGGTGACTCTGGTGGCGGCGCTGCTGGGCCTCACCTGTGGATGGCGTGGAGCAGCTGCCCAGACTGTACGGACGAGTAGGGGCAGAGTGCTTGGATCTTCCTGCTTCTGGTGGCTCCTGTGGCTATGCTCTCAAAACGTTTCGGCCTCTTGTGAATGTTTTTTAAAGGCTACTGTGATTGTTGCCTGTGTTTTTGTTGTTATTGATGTGTTTTCTGGATTAATGGTAATGATTTTTGTTAATTAAGCTGCCACTCATATGATGGAAGTGTTCTTGAAAATCTGCAAACTTTCATGAGGCCTTGTTAGTGGTCAAGATTAGAAGCCGAAACGTTTGAAAATCCTGTTTACTATTGTGTGTGTCAGGGAGAGAGAGAGAGAGAGAGAGAGAGAGAGAGAGAGAGAGAGAGAGAGAGAGTGTGGTTGTTCATGATCAAATATGGAATGGTTGATGTTGTGTCAGGAAAAAAAAAAAAAAAATTACCTGCCCCGAGTGAGGATCGAACTCACGACCTTGAGATTATGAGACTCACGCGCTGCCTACTGCGCCATCGAGGCCCTTGAGAGTGAAAGAGAGAGAGAGAGAGAGAGAGAGAGAGAGCTTAATGACTACATCCTTTACATTCACGTGAGGCCAAATGGTGGGATGCAGTAGACGTGTTGGTGATGTAATTTTCCCCTTAAGGTGGATGGCGAGGCGGGGAGCGAGGAGGAAGAAGTGTGGATGGAGCCGCGCCAGCTGATGCAGGTGGTGGAGGGCACGAGCCACGTGGTGCGCTGGTTCACGGTGCTGCCCGACGTGGCCTCCGTCACGGCGAAGGTGGAGGACGAGGTAAGGCAACTGCTACCGTTACAAGTGTTTATTTATTTACTATTATTATTATTATTATTTTTTTTTTAAGTGAAAGGTGAGCAGAGGGAGAGATGATGATGACTTAACGTGCAGCTTCCCATGACTTGAGCTGCTGCATCTTGAGAGGAATGACAGGAATGACGGGGCATCTCCAGAATTAAACTGATCTATCATTTTTATCTCCATCCTCCTTTTTTTCTTTCCTTTTATCTTTTGAAAATGGCAGATAAACGAGCTCTCTCTCTTAACTTTCTTTTATATTTTCTACTGTTTAGCCTTTTCCACGAGAGAGAGAGAGAGAGAGAGAGAGAGAGAGAGAGAGAGAGAGAGAGAGAGAGAGAGAGAGAGAGAGAGAGAGAGAGAATGGAAGCCTATCTACGAGTAAGACAGTCAGTCACACCGATTACAAGCATCCATGAAGCTTCCGTTTGATCATCCTCTCTGTCTTCCACCCCCAGTAAGTGCAATGAAGCCATGAGGAGAGTGAAATAGTGAGACAGAACAGCGCGAGGGACAGGCCGGGGTGTAGCTGTGAACGGCAGGAAACTCTTGTCTCCCTCATTGTGTGATTAACTCTTTCGCTGTTATTTGACACACGTCCTAGACATTTCCTCTGGTTCCACAGCCACCTCCAAACATTGCACTAGGTAGGAACTGCAAAATCTTTTCTTTTCATCCTCATTTTCCTTGTAGATGCTCATAAAGATTTCATGCCTTGCTTTTAAAGGTGTGAAGTACTGCATGTTACAGTGAAGTGGTTATAGTCTGACGAGAAGCACTGCGCAGGGCACTGTAAGCCTGTGTGTAGTTAGGATACGTTATTGTGGGAGGTGGTAGCGTGTATCTGCAAGAGGGACTTTTCTTTTTTCTTAATGTAGGAGGGGGCACCGGCAAAGGGTAATTTTACAACAACAACAAAAAAAAAAAAGAGGTTCACTGAGGTGTCGGTCCCCGAACAAAGTCAAAAGCGGTCGTCAAAAATTAAAGGATATGTGTCTTGAAACCTTGCTTGCTGGTCGGGATTCGAACCCTGATGCCGCAGATATGAAGGCGACAAGAATTACTAATCGAGAGTGAGAGGAGTGGAAAAGTGATGAGAAACGAGGCCATATCCTAATGTACGTTTATTTGTCTATTTATTTATTTATTTTTTTACATATTAAGGACTCTGGTTAAGGGGATAAAAATGAGAGAGAGAGAGAGAGAGAGAGAGAGAGAGAGAGAGAGAGAGAGAGAGAGAGAGAGAGAGAGAGAGAGAGAGAGAGAGAGAGAGAGAGAGAACGTTCTGTCTTTATCGGTCGGTACAGGACGGAAAAAAAAAAATAGATTAAAGTTTTAGTTATTCATGAGGAACATTTTTTAGTTTCCGATGTGAAGCAAGAGTTCTTTGTAAGACACAACTCGTGTGATGAAAGAACCAGCTCCCTGTTTTCTGATACCCATTGCTGTGTGTCTCTCTCGCCGGTGAGGTCCTCGGCGAGCAGGGCAAAGTCACCAGGGAGGGCGCAGAGAGCATGATGACGGCTTGGTCTCGAAAACTCTCGTATTTATTCTTTTTATTACTGTAGTTCTGTCTTTTTTTTAACACGCAAAGCCAAGAAAAATAAATACACAAAATGAATAAATAAATTGTTAAATAAATGAATAAATGAAAGTTAATATGAATAGATAATAATGCTGATAATAATAAAAATAAGAAGAATAAGAACGTTTTCACAGATACAAAAAGAAAAATAAATAAATAAAATAGAATAAATAAAGTAATGAAGGTCAGTTATTCTTCTATACTTCTACAACTCAGGAATATTTCACAGACGGCAGTACTTCTTTTATCATCCTTTTACCTTTCTTTTTTCCTCTTTTCTTTTTACTCCTCATACATTTTTTCCTTCTACCATTCTTCCTCCTTCATTTCTTCCTCCTAGCTTCCTCTCCCCCCCTTTTTTCTTTCATTCATGTCGTCGCATAGGCTTTCTTCTTCTCTCGTGTTTCATTTCCTCTTAGTGTTCTGAGCTACTTAAGTCAACTTTAGTAAGCAGAAATGAAGGTGCAAACGCTGAAATGATGCACTCTATCACTCCTTTTTGCAGTCAGTAGCGCATTTTGAGATTAAAACCCAAAACTTACACCATGTATATTTATCAGTCTTCAAGGGGAACCATAGGAATCAAAGGTCCAATGATCCCCTATTGTCGCCACCAGTCCGTCATTCTTGGAGTAAATAACCCGTGAGTCTCGTCAGTCACCCATAATCGCTACGTTCGCACTCTTGAGGGGTGGAAGTGAGTGGGTGTGTGATGCATGACTCTGTTCCTATACTGGTCATGCGTCGGTTGTTTAGTTTTTTTTTTTTTTTTCTCTCTCTCTCTCTCGCTCTCTCTCTCTCTCTGTCTCTTTCCTTTTTATGTATTTGGAGAGACCGACTAAGCGATAAAAGGAAATGAATAGATAGAAGAATGAGAAAAGGCCAACCATAATGCCTTCCTCCCACTCCCTTCAAAAAAAAAAAAAAAAAAAAAAAAGAAAAAGTAAAAGAAAAGGAAAAGAAAAGAAAAGTAGAAAATAAGAGAAAGAAGACCAATTTATTTTTCATTTATTTTTTTATATTTATATTTATCATTTTTTTGGGGGATGTCTTGGTACTCGTCTCCCGGAACGGTTCATGTCGTAGGCAGGAGGAAATACAGAAACAGGAGGAGAGTTCCAGAGTTTATCAGTGAAAGGAATGAAAGAGTAAAGATACTTGACTCATGTTCTGAAACGCTTTGCTCTCTCACCACGACTATTTAAAGGTCACAGAGATGACTAGCCAGGTCCTTGCAAGAGTTTCCCATGTCATTAAGGTAGAGAGATCTTGTTAATCTGCCACTAGAGCCGTAAATACACCTTTAAAAACGCGTGTAACTTTAACTAGACCCTTTTGAAAGTAGTGGAGGTTCAGAATATGGTTCCTGGTTGAGTGTAAGTAATGGTTAACTCTTACATTAGTGAAACCCTTTAACAACTCCTTCGTGCCTTGCTGTTACGTGCTGCTTAATCCCTTCCATCCCATTCTTCTTCTCCTTTTGCTGTTGCGCCATGTACGAGTATTATCCTGTTGATTCTGTCCCGTGCACCTTCCTGTGTATCTCTCATCCTTTGCAGCTCTACAGCAATTCAGTCCCTCCGTCTCACTGTCTTCCATTCCATTCAGAGACAGCGGACCGTATGGGTAGGAGCGTGACAGCGGCGGATGCGAGAAGGTGACCTTGCCACGTGCTTCCCCAAATAAACGTGAATGTATTCCTGTTATGAATCCCAGCAACAGTATAGTGTTAATATCAATGGACGGAGAGTCAGGAGCGGATGAGTGACTTTGTGCTTTCAATTCTATTCTCGTGTGTCTTCCTTGATCTTAACTCTTGACTACAATTGTTTTTTTTTTTGTTAGCATTCAGGAAACGATAATTATAAAAGGCTTGCATGGTCACAGAAAAAAAAAATGTGATGTTAATTTTGTCGTCTTAGCATTCAGAGCACTGTTAGAAAAAAAAAATAATGATAACACTGCTTGCATGGTCACACAAAGAAAGAGAATATGATGTTTATCTTATCGCTTTACGGGGTCGCATAACTATACAAGAGGCTGCCTTATGTAATGAAAGTGCCTAAAAAGTTGCAAGTAATTAGAAGAAGAATGATTTAGCAGTGAAAGAGGTAGAAGTCTTCTGATATGCTAAGAACCTCTCAGCTGTCAGATTTTACAAGTAGTCCGTCTGCAGATCAGAAGATTTCAGATTCAGTGTAACGTTGTAACACAATGGAAAAAGCCAGGCACACTTCGCAGTTACCAATGGCCACTCTTTTATTCATATTAATCATTTATATTAATAACGTGCTTCACATTATTTACATTCTTATACATAAATAAATTTGGTATTGCTATGACGAACACGGACGTTATCTTCATCATCATCCTCATCATTATCACCATCACCACCACCACCACCACCACCTCATCAGCATTACCATCCTCGCCAAGCCTCACCTAAGCCACTCCTTACCCTTCCCGTAGAGAGTATCCCGGGTGGAAGCTGTGGGGCCCGTCCTGAACGCCTCCTCCCTCGATAACTTTACTTTCAGCGGCATCGTCGAGGTGTCTGCGACCTTCATTGGATATAACAAGCTGCGTGTCTTCCTTCACGATGACTTGGGCTCCGTAAGTTTGTCTGTGTGTGTGTGTGTGTGTGTGTGTGTGTGTGTGTGTGTGTTAGCGTCTCTTGGTAGTCTTGTTTTGTTTGTTTGGACAGTTTATATATGTATGTATTGTGTTGTATTTTAGGTTGCATGTATTTTTGCTGATATGTCACTTTCGTACTCATGTGTTAATAAGCTACCTAACTGACTGTGTGTGTGTGTGTGTGTGTGTGTGTGTGTGTGTGTGTGTGTGTGTGTGTCGGGACGGGAGGAGAGGAAATCTCGTAGCGTCCTTCAAATGACAGTATTTTTAGACTTATTTTCCTTACTTCCCGTTTTCTGTTCCTACGAGTATCTATTTTTTTTTTATTTTTTCAGCTTCCTCTTCAGAGTACTACGTGTTTTTTTTTCCTTTCCTCTTTCCTTTTTTTTCTTTTTCTTTTCTTATTTCTTTCTCCTCTTTTGCCCTTTCCTGTTGAGTGTACGTTTTTCTTCTTCTCTCCTTCCTCTTTTTCTTTTTTTACTTATCTATTCTTATTATTCCTCTCCCTTCCTTTTCCTTCATATCCAAAGTACGTTCACCTTCCTTTCTTCCTAGATTTTTTTCCTTTCTTTTTCTTCTCGACATTTTTTTTCTCACTTTCCTATCTCTAGCTTCCATTCGTTTCTTTTCTTCTTTTTCTCCCTCTTTCCTCCCGTTCTTTCATTTACATTCATTTCCTTTTTGCCTGATCTTCCTGTCTTTACTTCCTGTCTTATCATCTTTTCCTTCCTGCCTTTTCATCTTTCCCTTCCATCCTGTCTTCTTATCTTATCGCCTTTCTTTCCTTCATTTCACTCTTCCTTAAAAGGTTAACACCATATAAAAGTCTCCTTCAGTCGTTCCTGTCTTTTTCATCTTCTTCTGTGACTCCCATCTTTTGCAGTTCTACCGTAATTCTATCCTTCCATTTTATTCATTGTCTTTCTCTCGATCTTCTTCCCTTAAATGGTTTTCTCAGGGCAAATAAACTGCATCCCTTTGAGTCCCTCGCATCCGACACTGCCTCGCCTCGCCACACAGCTGGTGACGCGGTGACATTGGCCAGACAGCGCCACAGCAGATAGCCTTTTTCCGCCGCAGTCTCTCACGCAATGCTTCCCTCTCTTTTTCTCTCTCTCTTTAAGGACTATATTCTGAAACACTTCCTCGCCACACCTCCACTGCTTTCAGAACGCTCTAGTTGAAGTTAGACGGGTTTTAATGGTCTTTGCGAGAATACAACTAATCAACTTTGTGGCTTTGGAGAACAGTCGTGGTGAGAGAGAGAGAGAGAGAGAGAGAGAGAGAGAGAGAGAGAGAGAGAGAGAGAGAGAGAGAGAGAGAGAGAGAGAGAGAGAGAGATCAGCACGTTTCTGAATACGGACCCATTTTCTTTGCTGCGCAGGTGACGGGGGAGGTGGAGATGCCCATGAGCGTGCTGCTGTCATACCAGAAGTTGAGTGACCTGTTCATGATGATCGCCAGCGTGCTTGTGGCTGTGCTCTACGTGATCATGGGCGCTACGCTGGACATGAAGGTGCTCGCGCTGATCATCAAGAAGCCCATCGGTCCCCTGGTGGGAATCGTGTGCCAGTATCTGTTCATGCCTCTGGTGAGTGTTTTGTTTCTTGGTTTTCATAGCCGCTGCTTCGTGTCTCGTTGAATCGTGTTAAGGGAAGTCACGCGTCGCTCAGTTGTGTTGTGGTGGTTTGCTGGTGGGTGTCTCTGAGGCGTGCTGAATTAGCTGTGTGAAGTGATGTGTGAGGTGAAATATGTAGAAAATGGTGGTGTTTTGAAGCTGCTACTACTACTACTACTACCACCACTACTACTACTACTACTATTTACCATCTGACCCCTATTTTCTTTCTCTATCTTTTATAATGGTATCGTAATTCTGTACTCGATTCTCACCTCCCGTCTTGCGCAGATCGCCTTCGGCCTGGCCAAAGCCACCTTCCCGGACAACCCTCTGGGCCAGCTGGGACTGTTCCTGGGTGGCAGCTGTCCCGGCGGCGGCGCCTCCAATATGTGGACGCACCTGCTGGGCGGCTCCCTCGACCTGTCCATCATGATGACTTTCATATCTACCGTCACGGCCTTCGGTACATCCACTTTGCTCCCTCTCTCTCTCTTCACTCGCCTCCTCATTCTCCTTTGCTCTCCTTTTCTTAAAGTTTGCGTTTCCTCACGTGTTGTCTTTCATCTTCAGTGTGTGTGTGCAGAAAATATACTTACATAACATCATTTACTTATATTGTTAGGTTATGTTTATTGTATACCTCCCTCCCTGCAGCATTATGTCCTTACGCTCTTAAATTGCGCATCCCAAACAGAAGAATAGAACACAATGAGTTGGAAGCGAAACTGATGTACATGTAGGAAATGCTCTTTACTTACACAACATCCTTTATCAGTCTTATGTGCCTAGGATCCTCTGCTCACTGCCTCCCTCCCCGCAGCCACCGTGCCTCTGTGGGTGCTGCTGATGGGGCCGACCATCGTGGGGGACGCCAACTTCGTCATCCCCTACAAGGACATCGCGGTGCTCGTCTTCAGTCTGTCCATGCCCTGTGCCCTCGGGATACTCATTGCGAAGTTCCTGCCGAGGTGGGTCCTTTTAATATTATCATTATTACTTCTCACTCGCATTCAGAAACACATGTCTAATTATTCTGTGTAGACTGTGAGAGGAAGGAGCACAGACGGTATAGTTCAAATGCTCAATTGCGTTGTATATCTTGAGACGAGAGAACACAAAGATACTTCATAATGCTAGTCTGTTTCTTCTCATCACGTGCTTTATTGTTTCGTGTAGCACATGAGACGAGGGAATACAAACATACTTCATAATGCTAGTCTGTTTCTTCTCATCACGTGCTTTATTGTTTCGTGTAGCACATGAGACGAGGGAATACAAACATACTTCATAATGCTAGTCTGTTTCTTTCCATCACGTGCTTTATTGTTTCGTGTAGCACATGAGACGAGGGAACACAAATACTTTACTTCTTAGTGCTAATCTGAGTGTCTCCTCCCCCTGGTGGCGGCTCTGCAGGGTGGGCAAGGTGCTGGGCAAGATGCTGACGCCCCTCACCCTCTTCAACGTGATCTTCCTCTTCACCTTCGGAGTGTACGCCAACCTCTACGTGTTTTCTCTGTTTGAGGTTAAGGTGAGAGAGAGAGAGAGAGAGAGAGAGAGAGAGAGAGAGAGAGAGAGAGAGAGAGAGAGAGAGAGAGAGAGAGAGAGAGAGAGAGAGAGAGAGAGAGGTGGAGGTAATGAGGTGTATTAAAAAAAATGTATTCGTTTCCGCTCACACTTGTGTTCTCATATATTAAAATATTCTGCTTACACACACACACACACACACACACACACACACACACACACACACACACACACACACACACACATTCCTCTCTCTCTCTCTCTCTCTCTCTCTTTCTCTCCCTCTCTCTCCTGCATTACATACACATCACTACACCCACAACCAAAAACCAGCAAGGACCAAAAGATATGCTGCTGCTTGTATCCCTTTTCTCCCTAGTAAGATCCTACCTATAAGTTTCACCACGGAACAGGAATCAACCTTACCTTTCACCCCCACAGACTATATTCGCGGGCTTCGGGCTTCCCTTCCTTGGTTACCTGAGCGGGATGGGCCTGGCGTCTCTCCTCAGGCTGCCAATGAAGGACCGCGTCGCTATTAGCATCGAGACGGGCATCCAGAATATGACTATCGCTATCATCATACTTAAATTGACTCTAGAGGCGCCCGCTTCGGAGTTGACTGTGGGTGCGTGTTTGTCAAGGAAGCCAGACTGTTTAGTTTCCTTGAAGTTCGTGTGGTAGTGGGATTGTACGGGTGAAGGAAGGTGTTGTGGTTGGATAATGAGTGGGTGGGTTAGTCGGTGAGTTAATGGATGAATTAGCTAGTGAGTGAGTGAGTGAATGAACAAATGGGATAGTTAGTTAGTTAGTGAGTGAATGAATAAGGAAGTGAGATAGTTAGTGGTTAGTTAGTCAATCACTTCCACCCATAAGACTCCCAACCTCCCTCCCTCCACAGTGTTCCCCGCCGCCGCAGTGCTCATGACGCCCATCCCACTCCTCGTCATGCTCATCATACGAAGGCTGTACCTGTGGCGCCGCGGTCCTCAGGTAAGTGGTGCAGCTCATTATGATACGGCCGCTTGGAAACTGTGGGGACTCCTGTGTGTGTGTGTGTGTAGGTTACTGTCACTACCATCGTCAGCCTCATTCCTTAGAGAGACGTAGATTAAGAGGGGATCTGACAGAGGTCGTTAAGTGGTATAGGGCAGTGATAGTTAACAGGTTCCATGATTTTAAAGGGTACGTGGAAATGATGAGGTACATGGAGGGGTATATGACATGGCCAGTGTATGTAAGAGTGTACAGTACGAAAAGATATTTTTTAGGAAGAAAATGATGTGTTATGTAATATCAGTCAATCAGTGGCATACTTCTCTTCCTTCATACTTGTCTCCCTCTTGCCTTCCTGTACAGTCTGGTGTTGTACTCAATGGAAGTCTGCTAATACGTACAAGTCCTTACAGTACTAACTAATGTTGCTTGAGTGTACGAGGCGTTTTGAAAGGGAATCACTCAACTTACTGAAGCGTTTCGTGTTTTCGCCTTGAATTTAGATAAGCTACTCTGTCGAAAGGAAGTGTTAACGGGTTATGTCATTTGATATTTTTAAAGCTTAGATATTGATTAGCTCATCTATATATATATAAAAAATATAAATAATAAATAATTTGCATGCTCTTTTCTTCCCATTGTCATAAAAGAATATAAAAAAGTAAGAAAACGAATATTTTTTAAAGCAGACTAACCTAAACATTCCTTTAAACTATTAAGGAATCTGTTGTTTTGTCTTGAAGGAAGAAGGACCAAATTTTCCCTCTCATTCTCTCTCCTCACACACATTGTCTTCACAGGAGGAGGAAGAGAAGACAGAGAAGGAGAAGGAGATGGAAGCGAAGGAGACGAACGGGAAGGTGGAGAGCGGAGGAGGCAAGGCGGAGGCGGGAGGTGGAGGGACAGTGGAGAAGGACGGAAACAAGGCGAAGACAGGAGGAGCAAAGGAGGAACAGACGGACGAAGGGAAGGTGGAGAGAAATGGAACAGCGGGTGTGGTGGAGGGTGGAATCGATAATCCTGGAGTGGAGGTGGAAGATACTTTTTGACACACTCCACATGCATCCTGATACACACACACACACACACACACACACACACACGATACTGTTGGCGTGTGATCTGATGACTCACGAATCAGAGAGAAGAGAGAAGAGTGAATGAGTGATTTGAATTAGTGAGTGAACTGATTGTATGAGTGAGTGAGAGACAGAAAAATATTAAATGAATGAGAGTGAACTAGCGAGTGGCGAGTGATTTGAGTGAGTGAGAGTGAATGACTAAGTGCAAGTTCAGCCCCCTAATGGCTTCCTTAAAGGTTGTGATAAAACGTAGCGAATTATCTATGCAAATATGTCTGTTTTTTATAGTGTTTATATTGTTGAATGAAATATATTGTATTGTCTTTGTATTTTTTACGATGTTTTTAGTTGACAGATCTACTTTAAGAATACACGTATTTATGTACAAAAAGGAGGAAGAGTTTCATTACAGCATTTTTAGTTTGAAGGAGGTGGTGAAGTGTACAGATGAAGAAAAGTAGAACAGGAAACAAGTCTATTTTTTTTTTTTCAAGCACTTATGTAGAAGGAAAAAAAAAAACACACACAGCTGAAGCATGAAGGATTAATGAGGAAAACAATACAAGAGGTTATGTAAAAGAAAAAAAAAGGTTTCAATGAAGTAGCCCTCGAAAAATGCTCTGGCAAATACTGACGAGAAAAAAAAAAGACAGAGAACACCTGACATTTTTATTTCTTTAAACTCATATATGACATAAAAAAAGTCTGAATGGGATAATTAGTTTGGGAATACTTTAAGATATAGTATTGAATTTGTTTTCATCCGTCCAGTCAGTAAATATATACGTAAAATACAGAAAAAAAAGAAAAATCAAATGACAGTTTTACATTCAGTGCGTATGCTGAATAATAATAATAGTAGTAGTAGGATAAACAACAACAACAATAACAATAATAAAACTCACGCAAGGCTCTTATATCCACTGCATACACTAGATTCTTCCTCTTAAAATTTACACATAGCTGGCTTGAGTACTGTACAAAGCATGAGTGGCTGCGAGGGGCTGGTTTGGAAGCACTGGACGGTAGGAGAACCAGGAGGACGCGGGTAAGTCATGAATGTTAAGGCTGGAATGAATGTAAAGCAGAAGGTATACGGATGGTTAATTATGAAGCGTTGTTCAGGAGTATGGGAGGACTGGAATAGAAGATGAGCAGTTATGAAGCATTGTTTAGCTCATTCAGTTGTTCAGGAGTATGGGAGGACTGGAATAGAAGATGAGCAGTTATGAAGCATTGTTTAGCTCATTCATTACTACAAACACCTTATAAACTCCCTGAAATGCATAGAGTTACAATACAGTCATAGTGGATTTGTAGATTTGTAACTCCATCACGAGAAATATCATCACTGAATTAATAAGATTCTATAGTGATGCGTAGAACATAACAAGACTCACGTTCTGTACTGAAAGGGTTAAGAACGAGAGCAAAACCTGGACTGACACAAGGTACAGAGATGTAATGTTATGGGACCCTGTTTTTTGTAGCACTGGGCGACAGGAATAGAGAGAAGACGTGTGTAGTTATGAGGCGCTGTTGAGAAGTAGACTCCAGCGTGCTTCTTGTCTGACTCACATCCTTCATTCCTCTCACTCTCTCACTACTATTACTGCTGGTCTAGATTACTAAACAAACTTCCTCTTCTTCCACTCCATTGGGTAAGTGCTGTAGGAGTGGTATTGTTTGGGTATAAGCAGAGGCCCCTCACGAAATTGGTTATTGGGTTGGGTTAGGAAAAGGGAAGTAGTGGGTGGTTAGTTAGGTTTACGTTAGGTTAGGTTAGGTTAGGAATAGGGAAAGATTAAGTTAGATTAGGTTAGGAAGAGTGAAAGATTAGATAATTACCTCCACAAATACACACCTGAAGAGGGCTTTCATACAAATTTGTCAAGGTGATTAAGTAGAAGAATTTTTCGTCCTTGTTTTTACACACTTTTCCATCCACACTTCAATAGAGAAACCTTTGAATTTGTGTCGTTATCGAGACTTTTTCTATCTCTCTTGTTTTTTCTCCCTACGCATGGAAGCTTTTCGAGGTATCTAAATCTTTCTGTACAAGTCTGTAAGAAACTATAAAAACATATGTGCCATTAAAGAGTCCATTTATTTATTTATTTATTTATTTTCTGTGTGTGCAAATAAACTAGCAAAATAATATAACTTTCATCTAATAAACTGAAGCTATCATGATCCCTACAATGTACATAAGTTATAGGTATTTTAGACTTTAAGGTTGGAAGGTAAGAAGAATTGTTTGATTAGTAAAGGTAAACTATGAATGAGTCTTAGTGAAGATTAGGTGTGTGTGTGTGTGTGTGTGTGTGTGTGTGTGAGTAAAATCGACCACTCGCCCCTCTTCCTGTATCAGAGCACCTCTCACAGCTGTGCTCCTCGCGTGCACATGCCTCCATTAAGTCTCACTTGTGCTGTGGCGTGGGAGGAGGCGAACCAGCGAGTGAGGCGAGCGTGTGGCGAGTGAAGCTTCGTTATCTACTGGAAACAAACCAATGGGGCAGTTACGCAATAAAGGCAGAGAGGTTGTAGTTAATGTTTTGTAATTTTCATATACAGTGATTCTCAGAGACTTTTAATGATTTTCACATACACACACACACACACACACACAAGAGAAACAGGAAACTATACTATCATAGAAAAGCAAACATCGCTGATAAGTAATGCGGCTGTTCTGTTTTGGTAGCCATGATCATAATGTTTCTCCCTCACCGCTCTGTCTCGTCTCCTCCTTTTCTGAATGCGTATGTTATTAAGTCAAAAACAGTAAACTTCGTCCCATTCTTTCCATTTTCTGTCTTTTCGGTGTTCAGTTAAACTAGACGATGAATATGTTTTCTTCTTTTCTTTTTTTCTTTTTTTTCACGAGTGTTAAAAAGTTTATCTCGATTCATACGTAAGCAACTCAAGTGGTTTGAATCCTCTCTCCTGAATCTTCCTGCGGTGGCCGGTAGTGGTGGTGGTGATGGTGGTGGTGAAGGAAGCACGAGTCTCCTCCTTGTCCTCGCCGTGTGTTCCTGGTGCTCCTGTTGTGTCCCGGTGCCTCTGCTGCGTCCTGGTCTGCTGTATCCACTCAAGGCGGCGCTGAGACGGATTACTGTAACCTGTTAGTGTTGCGACTTTTCTTCTTTATATCGTGTAAGATGTGTGTGTGTGTGTGTCTATTTTAGGGACATTATTTACTCTTGTTCATTAATCCGGTTGTTATATTTGTCACTTCCGAGTGTTCACAATATTTAGGGGAAGCGTTCATAAGGGCATTACAGTCAGAAATGGTTGTTTTATGATCATGTAAGAAAAAAAGTGAGTAATGAACCAAAGTAAAAACTGACCCATAATCTTAACTAAAGTAATTGCTGACCCATTTAAGTAAAGACTGTATAATCACACAGCGCTGGAGATTAGTACGGCGATAGCTTGTTGGGTATTACCTCTTAACAGCACGAGCGCCCACTCACACGAGCGCCCACTCACACAAGCTTCCCCACCGTACACAACAGAGTCAAGTTTTTCCAGGGAGTTTTGATAACATTTGAGAAACCAGTTACAGTAGCGTTGACTCGGCACCGTCAGGCTGTAAATACTGTCAGCAGTGTATGGTTGGTACCTCACCTCTCACTTCCTGGGTCATTCTCAAACGCCGCCACATCATGCCGCGATCGTTATTCTCTCCTGGAAGTCGTTGGGGGTTTTGAGTTTTTATGGTTATAGTTTAACAAAGACTCGGTATCTGAGCATAATCAGTAGGAGGAAAGGTCTTTAGTCCTCTTAGTTTAACAAGGATTAATTATCATGAGGGCATAATTAATAGAAAACGTCTTGAATCTTAACAATCATCACCGTGGCTCCTGAACATATTCCTTAGGAGAGGCTAAAGCGATGGAGAATACGAAAAAGAATATTATCTGCACATTATCAGGCAAGCAAACCCCGTAGACTCATGTGCAGTGTATGTTGCATCTATGAACCTAAAGTATTATACGTAAGATCACTACAGGACAACAGTCTGTTCAGAGATTAGTGGAGGAGGATACCAAGCCATTATCTTGCCACGCTGACTTGTGGCTTAGAGCGTCTTGGCAGCGTTCACGGCTTGGTTACAGGGATAGTCCTCGGCTTAACTTCTCGACTCGTTCTCTTTAGCGTGAGGAGGGGTGACCTAAGGAGATAATTTGGGTTTGATGTTAAGAGATAGACCAGTTATATTACTCGTGAAATAAAAGAAAGTGTAGATAGAGGTAAAATAGTGACTTTTTCCTCGTGTTTAGAGGACATCAAGGAGTGAATGCCAAATGACGAATCCTTATTGTAGTGACGTGTGAAAGTTTCGCTGCGAGGACATACCAGCTCTTGTTCACTGCAAGCGGGTAGACGATGTCCTTGGAAAGCTTTTTTTTTCTTGATAATTAGACAGAAAATACAGACGAGCGATATTTCTCTTAGGTTTACGTTCATTGTCTGTCTGTCTGCTAATAGTTCACTACATCCTTGTGGCTCCTCGCTTACACTTCATCCCTTCTTCATAGTTTCTCATTCTCAAGCGAAATCTATATGCGTGTCTTTTCCTTTTTTTCTCTTCCTTTCCCATTACTTTTTTTTTTTTTGTCTTCGTGTATAGGTATGTATGTATGTATGTATGTATGTGCCTCCTTGTATGCATGTATGTGCACGTATGTATGTATATGTACGTGAGAGCGAGCGTGGCCTTCCTCCGTTATTATGTATTTCTCCTCATTCATTTTTATTTTCAGTCATAGGTGCAATATTACGTTACATACAAGAAAACGCAGCCGTAAACACAGTCACCAGTTAAAGCGAATCAGTAGGTTGATTACACGCGCATGGCAAGAGTGTAGAAAAAAATCTCTTAAATACGTAACCCAGTAAGACAGACTACTAATCTACTATAGCGACCTTAACTAAACGGGAGCAGACGAAGGTAGCTGAGTGTGGCAGGTGGAGACTACTAGGAGGGAAGAGGGCGCGGGGCAGGAGGGCAGACGGCAGGATAACACACGTGGCAACCTCCAATGCTGTACTGTCTGATGGTGGGACTCCCTTAACATGTCTCGGTTCCCCGCCTCACTGTGTGCTACTTTCCCCCTCGCTGGCCCACTGCTCTCCTCTCCACCTGCATTTCTCCGCCTCGTACTCCTTCACACACCTCACTTTTTTCTCCTGCCCTCCTTCCTCGCCCGCTATGATGTTATATTCAACTTTTCCTTTCTCTCTCTCTCTCTCTCTCTCTCTCTCTCTCTTGTTCCCCTTTCTTCTGTGTTTTTTTTTTCTGCTTATCTTGTCTTGTTCACGTTTCTTTTACTTCCCCTTTCATCTCCTCTCTCTCATTTCCTCGTCTCGTTTCTCATGTTCCTATGTTCTTTACTTTCGCTTCCTTCTATCCTTTTGTATTGTTTTACTCTTCATTCTCGCTCTTCATTCTTATTTTTCTTTAATTTCCCTTTCTCTGTTCTTCACTCTTCCTCGTTTCTCTCATTTTGCTCTCATTTTCCTTTCTTTTCCTTCTCTCATTTTCCGTTTTTTTACTGTTTCTTTTTCTACTTTCCATTATATTTAACTTTTCTTCCTTTTTTTCTTTATTCTTCCTCTTTTCTTTGTTTATTGGTTCTTTACATTTTTTCTTGTCTCTTTTGTTCACTTTCATCCTTTCTGTTCCTTCTCGTTCCCCTTTTCTTCAGTTTTCTCTTTTCTCTCCTTTCCTATGTTCACTCCTTTCTTCCCCATTCCCTCATTTTAATCTTATACTCTTGTTCCCCACTTCTTCCATTCATTCCTTTCCCTTTTTCCACTCTTCCTTCATCCCATCTCCCTTCTCCTTTCGTCTCCTCAGCACTCGTTTCTTTTCCTCTCCTCTGCCTCCCTTGCATTCTGCCCTGCCTACTTAGCACAACAGACCGTCCACACTACATACCCAAGCTCTCCATATGCAAGAATGCGAGGTGTTGGTATGTTCAGAAGGTCAGGAGTATAATGATGTCGGTCCTACTGCTGTGAGGAATGAAGAGGTGGTGAGTGGCTGTTGTATGTATATTTAGACTTGTTTCTTGGTGTGTGTCTGTTATGTGAGGTTGTCAGTGAATACTAAGTAGCACATAAGAGGTTCAAGAAATGCTAAATATAATTTTTTTTTTTTTTTTGTGTGTGTGTATTTCTTCCATTTTCAGTGGTGGTGGTGAGAGGAAAATTAATGTTGCTTGTTCTGTAGTGGGGATTTGGGTTTAGATGGACAGAAGGATAATTTAGGGAATAACCAGTTCTTTACTAAATACGACACGACTTGAATAAAAAAAAAAAATATTTGGTTAGAATAAGTTTTCGAGCACGATACAAATAAAAAATGGCTAAATAGAATAGATTAATGTTTATATAGAAAAAAAAAGATATACTTCTAAAGCACCAAAAAAAAAACGGGCTTATGAAGAGCTGATGCCAGTAATTTTGATGAAGTAAGGTAACATTGGTCGTTGGTAGGTGGATGGTGTGAATTTTGATGCTAAAAAAATACGTATGGTGAATAAATAAGTGAGCAACGGAATCCTAAAACGGCAATACCAATAATTTTCTTCCTCAAAATCGTATATGGCATCGAGGAAGTGTCGGCAGATGAGGAAGGGAGGGAGGGAGGGACGGACGGCGGCTGCAGCAGTGGCGAGTATGACGTGACGGTGAAGATAACAAGAACGAGACGCACGATAAAGACGATAAGAGCGACAATGACACCTGCAGCTTTGTACAACGAACCGAGCTTTGCAGAGTCACCGTCTCCCCTTCACTACTGGTGCGTTTATCGTTATTCACGCGGAACAACCCCACACGGAGACTTCCTCACCCCTTCAAGCACTCCACCGATGTCTGGCTCGTGTTCTGAAACGCTTTGCTTTCTTACCACGACTAAATTCAAAGGTCACAAATGATAAGCAGAGTTCCTAAGTGTTTCTCCTGTTAATAATGGAGAAATCTTGTTAATCTGCCCCAAGAACAGTAAAAACATCCTTGGAAACCCATCTCGCTTTATAACTATTTTCAAGGGCCACAAATGATTAGCCCTGTTAATAATGTAGACGTCTTGTTAATCTGTCCATGGAACCATAAAAAAAGACGCCTTAAAAAAGTGGCTCTTCAACCAGAGCCTTTTGAATGTAGTGGAGATGCAGCGAAGAAGCGTTTCAGAATAGCCATGGTCCTTTATCATGCCTGAAATGCTGCGCCATAGATTACGGTCACGTGTTCTGTTGTTCCGTGGCGCGTTTCGCAAAAAAAAAAAAAAAAAAAAGACTTCGGTGGTGAGTCTGTAGTTGCCAAGCGGAGCAAGGGATGGAGTGTTGGCCTGCTTTGCCCGAGGTCAGCCACTAAAGGCACTAAAGAGAACGGTGCATGCTTGTCCCGTATCCTTGCCTGGCCGCTCTGCCTCGCCTTGCTCGTCCCGACCAGCGTTGCCTAGCCTAGCCCCAGACGTACCCAATTCCCCCTTGCTCAGCTTAAGATACACTTTGAGAAGACAAGAAAAAGATGGACGTACTAGTAAATAAAAAATAAAAAATAATAATAATAAATAAATAAATAAAAAATAAACACATAGATAAAAAGACTACACGAAGTTAACACTATTAGTGAAAGCCGAGGTAAACATAGCAACTGCAACACTGATATTTAGAATGCTCGTAATAAGACACGGAAAGAAGGCAGTATTAAAATGAGACAAGTGAAATTTTTATTCATTACACACACGCACACAGAAAAGAAAGTAGTTAAATAAATAAATAAAACAAGAGTAAAGATAAAGCACAGAATAATTAAACACCATTTCCATGACTTATCGCATGCATGCATACATACATACTCGTACATACATACATGCATGACGGTATTTGACATGCAAGGCTGCGAGGCGCTGCTCCCGCACAGATAGCATTCAGGCGTCTGACCATGGAGATAAGGAAGAACAGATAATGGGTGGGAGGGGGAAGGAATGAAGTATATTATTAGAATTTTAAGTTGTAAGTTGTACTATATCACTGGACAAAGGACGGAGGAAGGAGAAAGAGAATGTATCCGAAGCTACTTGTGTGTGCGTGTCTATCTATGGAAGTTGGTAAGATACAGTAGATATATAATTTAAAAGAAAGACTGGAAAGCAAAGCGGCGTGGTAGGGATTGTTGTTAATGGTGGTGGTGGTGGTGGTGGTGAATCTGATCCCTTGCGATTGTTGTTGAATTTATCAGTATTTGTTTACATCCAAGAAACCTGACGTTGCTTCTTGACATCGCAGCAGGATGTGTTGCCAGCAGTCGGTGGTGTTCGAGGACAGCCAGGAATTAGTGTTGAAGGAATGGGTGTTGCTCTGAGTGTTTCTTGTTTTTGTACTAACTCTTTGGCTGCTGCTGCTGCTGCTGCTGCTGCTGTTGTTCAGTATTGCAGGAATTATTGGGTGTAGAGTGGAGTTTTATTTTTCGTATTTCTTACATTATTTTACATAGTTTAATTCTTGATTCGTAAGATTGTCCACGACTGGTAAAATACAATAACAAGTATAACTGTCTGGTAGAGTGTTAATTGTGGCGATGGAACTCAAGTAATGTGAGCGATTAAGCAATTTTTTTTCATTAAGCAGCATATCCTTGGATAAAGGAAAATCTAGAAACCCGATTGTGTATCGTGCATACATGTATATATGATCGACTTGGGAGAGGTGTCGCAGCAGTGGAGGCTCTGCAACACACTGTTATTTAAGTTAAATAACAGTGGCAAGCATTTCGACACCTACCAGTGGTGAGTCTTTACAAGGTGCCTTTGAGGTCGTGTTTGTATCAGGCCGAGGTGTCTCTCAAAAGGTGGGTAACTGAGACCAGATTTCAAGCTTCATCATCTCCTCATTGTGGGAATAATAAAAAAGAATGCAAGGACCGAAATTCCCTCGCTGCTTCCCTTACAAGTCACAAAGAAGAAACAGTGGAAGTGTTCCTCCAGTCCCCTTACTACACGGTAGGACAAGGGATCTTGTATTAATGAAACTCTTGTCCCGGAAAGAGCGAAAAGTATTGGGTAAGGTTAGGCTCTGGGGTTAGTTCACCCGCCAAGGAGGAACACTGAACGGCCTCTGTGGAGGGAAAAAAGAAAAGCCTTCGCTTGGCCGCCACGCGATGACGCACCAAGGGCTAGAAAATCATCGAGAGGACAGGAAGACGCACCAAGTAAGACTGGTGGTGGCCAGCAGGCAACGGAGCATCAGCTGGTGTTCACGTGCTGGGAATCTTCCACTCAAACCGTAAGGTACTAACGCCTTCACCTACGTCTCGGCGCCTCGCGTTCTCCACTGCTGGGGAAATATTGAACTGTTATCTGTAGGTTACTTTTTTCTTTTCACCGTTTTTTTTTTTGTCATTCTTCCCAGGAATGACAATTGCTGACTATCGTTTCCAAATCAACGAAATGGGCTTCTAACAAAGCTGACATAGAAACCTGGCGTGTGTCCATCTTTCAGAGGCTTGGGTGACAAACCCTCGAGTGACACCTGAGGGAGTGGCATCTCGCCAGGACACCAGCAGCGGCGCTGTCTCAGGAGGCAGAGAGTGCCACGACACAGCGCTGCTGGTGTTGTCTGTGGCGGGAAAGCTGGCGTGCTGGCACTGCGCTGAGGCATCACTGCACCACCGTGAAGGTGACCCAGCATATGGTACTCGTAGGTACACTGTAGCTCTGCATAAAGGAGCGTCCCAGCTGGACATACTCCCAGCACAGCGGGTGACGCTTATGGTAGGCTGTCTGGTTCACAGTGAGCGAGTGGTCAACCTTGACTTTGTTAATAAGGTCAGACGTGTCGAGCAGGTTACAAACTGTACTTTATTTGGTACTGTACTTTATTTGGTAGGACTGTTCCGTTACTTCCATATTTACAGAAATACTCAGTCGTTCTCTGTGCTCCTCGGGATTGTGTCAGGTTGTTTTACTTTCTGATGCGTGTGAAACTGAATCCTGTCGAGAGAAAGTAGTAAGCTGTGATACTGGACGTGAATGTTTACATTCTCCCTCCTGTGAGTGGCGATGATACGAGTATGGTATGGGGGCGTGGCCACCCAAATGTCAGGCTGGCGAGAGACGCCCTGGAGGAGGCCACGGCGGTGGGCCAGCACAGCTAGGACCGCGGCGTGTGTTGCTAAGGTGGACGACGGGCGCGGGGAGGTGGGGAAATACAAGGTAGATAGCGAGGTGAGGGTTGGAGGAAGTAGAGGATGGGTACGGAAGAGAGAGGAAGGGTACGGAAGGGCGTGACGTCACCAGTGTTACTACGAGTGATGAAGCTCGGCCTGGAAATGAAGTGATGAGGAGCTGCAGACGCGAATGAGAGAGGCGTGAGGGACGCACACCTGTCAGGGAGAGAACACAGAGCCACATTTAAATGCAGTATTGGAGTAGGTGCCTGCTTTCAAGAAATAATGTAGAGAGCTGCCGTTCATTGATTCTTGGAAACTGGGCGTGGAAACACCGAAGACTTCCCGCGCTGCGCCCTCCTGAGGAAGGAAGGAAAAGTTTGTCGGTGGCGGGAAGGAAGGTGTGCTCAGCTGAAATTGCTTCACTCCGAGCATCGCAGTAGCGGTGGCACCAGAAGAGCGAATGGAAATAGATAACGATAAATGAGAAAAAAAAGGAAAAAAAAAGAAAAGGTGTACTTGAGATTCCGCGGTTACCAAGCTGTTTGGATGTGTCCGTCTTAATATCCTTTGTCAACGACCTCCCTCATGCTACTGCGCATTGTGTGTGTGTGTGTGTGTGTGTGTGTGTGTGTGCGCGCGGGCGGGCGAACACATGTGCGTGCGAGTGGCGTGCTTGCAGTCCAAGACGCATGCAGGTTAGTGCTGCCAAGCTATACGGACTTTTAACGTCTCGCTGAGTTTCACTGGCTGTGTTCTTTCTTGCAGTCTTAAGAACATTTCCTGGGTGCTGACATTGACCCGTGAAGGAAAGACTGAGGCCTGCCCTGCACACCATGGCACCTACACGCCACTCCCATGAAAGACACAATAACTTGTTGCCGTTCGCTTATCGCGAGGCAAGCACTCACACGGTGGTCCGATAGGCGAGGTGAGCAGTGCCGTGTGGTGTCCGCAAGACCTTGTCCGCAGGCCAGCGTGGCGCCTGCCTCGACACGTGATGTTTGAGAACCGTTTATAGCGATAATAAGGGTCGCCGACCCCACAGGAAGCAGTCAGGCCTTGCACCGCTGCATGTCCTCTCTCGGGCACCACCCCGTGCCCCGTCTCGGCTTCCTGCAAACCGTACCGAGGCGCAGGTGAGTAGGAGTCAAGCGTATTATCGGACCTGAGAACGACCCGTGTCTGTGAGCCACGCGAGACCCACGTGATCAGCATCCTCCGTCCCTTCCTCTCCGCCTCCCACACCAGGGCGTCTGACCCAGGCCCTCTGCCTCCCAGCCCTCGCAGGCCCCCCACTCCCAGTCCTCCCAGGCACCCTGCTCCCATCCTTCCTAGGCCCCCACCTCCCCGTTAACAATCATAGTTACAGGTTGGAAGAAAGAAGAAAAAAGTGAATAATCTCTAGAATGGAGACAAAGGAATAGGAACACAAGTATAATTAGTTTTTTTTTTTTTCATTGGAAACAAAAACTTGGTCACTAGATTTTACGCAAGGCACACCTACAGTCTACACTCTACAGTCTGCTACAGGGAGAGTACCGTGCCATGTAGTGACTCACGGACGAGGCGTCCCTCTTACAAGCATCTGCCCTGTTAAGAATTTTGTTGTGGTGGATCAGAACGAGGTGAGGGAGGGAGGGAGGGGAGGGAACGAGTAGCCCCGCCCCCTCATCTCCTCTCACCGACCCTATATAAACGAGCTGTTCAGTTGTCGCTAGCCATTCCCAGAGGTTCACGTCGCGAAGCAGCACCACTTAGGTCACGCCTCCCGTGGCTCTGTAGTCCTCTTTCCAAACAGGTATTCTTTGCTCCTAGGTCTCAGAAAGCCCACTTACAGCTTCGCAGGGAGACCCGGAGGCTGGGAGAGAGGAACAGGTAGACTAGCAATCAATAGGCCTACTCTATGTGGATGCTTCTACAGTATCAAATCCTGAGTAAAAAGCGAACACTGTTTTGATGTCATTTCTTTTCTCCCTTTGATCACTAGAGAACCGCTGCGACATCCGTGACCGGCAGTGACTTGAGTGTATGCAGAAAGCGACCAAGAGGAAGACATGGCGAACATAGAGAAAGTGTTGTTACTGGACGCCGTGGATCCGAAGTGCGGCGAGGTACTGCAGGAGGCCGGGATCGCCGTCACCACGCGGGGCAAGCTGACCAAGGAACAGCTGATCCACGAGTTGACGGTGAGAGTCTGACTGTGTTGTTGTCGATTTCAGTGAGGATTGGTTATGAATGAGGATCAGCTGGTGGGGTCACGCGGCCAGTGTTGTGGGATGAGGATCAGCTGGTGGGGTCACGTGGCCAGTGTTGTGGGATGAGGATCAGCTGGTGGGGTCACGTGGCCAGTGTTGTGGGATGAGGATCAGCTGGTGGGGTCACGTGGCCAGTGTTGTGGGATGAGGATCAGCTGGTGGGGTCACGTGGCCAGTGTTGTGGGGCAAAGCTTATCTTCGTGCATTTAGTCATGTTTTACCGCCCTCGTTGTATCAGAGAGAGAGAGAGAGAGAGAGAGAGAGAGAGAGAGAGAGAGAGAGAGAGAGAGAGAGAGAGAGAGAGGCCAGATAGAGAAAGCTCGCTTTGTAATATCTCTTCACCCGCCCCCACAACTTTGTCTCTCTCTCTCTCTCTCTCTCTCTCTCTCTCTCTCTCTCTCTCTCTCTCTCTCTCTCTCTCTCTCTCTCTCTCTCTCTCTCTTTGAGACACACACACACCGTACTTTATACATCCAATACACTCTTCAATAGGCATACGCACAGATACGTAGGCCTAATCCTTGACACTTCCTTAGTAGGCCTAAAAGAGATAAGGAACTATTCGTACTACATAGGTACCTGAAGAAAATTCACTTAAGGAAAGGAGAAGATGAGTTAAGGTGGGCTAGGTTGTGAGTTGTGGGAGGTGGAGATCAGGGATGTGAGTTTCCAATCTTTACTATTCTTCCTTTATTCCCTGTCTGTTTTACTATTCTTTCCTATAACACTCGCAATCTCTCTTCTCGCAAGGCCGCCCTCCCTTCAGCAGACAAGTAGCGTGCCCTTCTGACCACCGAACCCTTCCCTTCCTTGACCCTCACGCCGGTCACTCAACTCTGGCACCTCTCGCACCACTTCGCCTCCTCCCTTGCCGTCACAACCATCTCCCTCCCTTTCCCACCGTTGGCTTTATTCTATCTCATCTCTCTAGATAGACCTATTCTTGAGTGTTGAGGGGCGAGTGCGGTGCTTTTAGTTGTGATGCGATGACCAATGAGAGTTTGTACTTTTTAAGAAATTCACTAGCCGTTGTTAGTGCATATTATGATAAGTTCCTGTCATTATTCATATTGTCTGAATGCCACGTTATCATGAAGGAAGTAATATGTAAATCTACGTAAACTAAAGTACAAAGAACTTATTCGCAGTCGTGAGGTCTTTACATATTCGTGAATTGATATTCATGGTACCATTCGCTAATGATTGTACATAATCCTACGAGGAACCTTAAGCTTTGTCTCGGTGTGATAGTTACCTCCCACAGCTGCGCCGGGAGGTCGTGGGGCGAGAGGTGGCAACAAGACTTTCCCTCTCGAGTGGTGCTATTATTGGGTAACTATAATAGTGTCGATAATGGCTGTGCCCTCAATAGCCAGGCGCTGTAGGTCGCAAGAGTTTGTGTGGATCCGTGGCTGCTGAGATTGCACTCCTTGGCCACTGTGTGTGTGTGTGTGTGTGTGTGTGTGTGTGTGTGTGGTGTTACTGAGGTCGGCGAATAAGTGGGGCAATCTGATAGCGAGTTAGTCATGCAGGGCTGTGTCAGTGCACTGTGGTGGGCGGGCAGGATGAGAAGGGGAGGGCAGGGATAGAGTGGTGCGGGGTCCAGCTGAGCCAGATGCCTGAGTCAATGGAAGTGAACGTTCAGTAATACTGCGTACGTTCAGCCACCTTCCAAAACCTTAATTCATGAGGGAGACTGTGGCAAACTCCTCGACTTGTGTTAACCCTCCTCCTCCTCTCCTGAAGCTCGAGGGACCTTGGCTTCCGTTTTCACCCTGAATACTTGTCCTCCACAACCACCTGACAGGAGAACTGATTATCTTTTCACTGTCCCAGGAGCATGACGCCGTGGTAGTGCGGTCCGCCACCCGCATCACGGAGGAGGCGCTGGCGGGCGGCGGGCGGCTGAGGGTGATCGGGCGAGCAGGCACCGGCGTGGACAACATCGACGTGAAGGCGGCCACACGCAAGGGTGTGCTGGTGATGAAGTGAGTGTCCTGCCCCAATGAGTTTTCATTGTCCCTGAGTCTGTCTGTGGGGAGGGGGAGGGTGAGATGACTGTGAGAGTTGGGTGTTCTTGTTCATTGCTGTTGGAGGGACCGACAGCAGCAATGGGAACAAGTTGATATCTGGTTTTGTAGGTCCATGTAAACCAGATCGTCGGTACCAAAGAATATCCTGCAACAGAATTCATTGCAAAAAAGTTACTACTTTTATTCATAGTAGTCAGGTTGGGTTGGACAGTTAGCGTACCCAGACTGGTTCCTCAGACCGTCTGGCCCCACGGCGGGACGTTGGCAGGGCTCCCATGCTCCAGTCCACGTGACTGTGTTGCTAAGCGGCGGCACAAGTTGAAAAGAGGTGGCGGCCGCGTCACCCACGCGCGGCCACGAATGGGGAAGCTACCTACAGGTGGTGGTGGTGGGAGAGGAGCATGAGAGAAAGAGAACCGAAGGATGGTGGAAGGGAAATGATCGTACTCAAAATAAAAAAAAAATGGATAAGGAGCGACGATTTCTTTCCTGAGAGAAAGACGGGAGCAGGGTAACTTTCCGCTCAACGGACACGAATACCTACTTAAGTAACAACGCAGGGAGGGGTGGGTAGGGTGAGGAAGGGTGGAGTAGAGCAAGAGTGAAGACGTGGCGGGGAAGGTGCAGCAACACGTGAGGCGGACAATGACCGCGAGGTAAAGGCAACAAATTCACTTTAACGCGAAGACTCCCTGCACTGAATGATTGATATAATACTGAAAAACCAAGATTAGATAAGACAGGACGAGTAAAAATTCAATTGGGACGACCCAGGCTCCTCAAGGACACGTGCTCACTCTCGCTCAAGGACACAGCGGCATTGCCCCTCCCTGCCCCTGTCCATCACTCGTTCTGCGTGCAGCGATCCTAGGATGAAAGTACTCGTATAAGGGCTATCAGGGCACTGTTAGGTGACTGTCATGGGAGTGGAGAATAGTTATGGGTGATGGTAAGAGTGTATGTTATAGGCATCGTGGGAGAGACAATGCGGATGTGAAGGTGACACAGCCTGATAACGCGAGACACTCACTTCTTATCTTAACTTTATCGGAAAACGTGGAAATGTACCGAGCAGCGTGGCTTTCTCTTCCCTCCTCCTCCTCCTCCTCCTCCTCCTCCCCCCCTCTTCCTTCCCCCCCCCCCAATCACCGCCATGCGCTCCTCACTCTTATCTCGTGGTGAAGGAGCGGGCGTAGTGGTTCCCTGTGCTGTATCGCGATGAATGGCCTTATCGCTCCTCTTGTCACCATCATGAGCCATCTCCTCTTGACCATAACAGATAACTGATAAACAATTAGTACCGTTTCACACCATGCTTATATGGCTGCCCATCCGCTCTTGCTTTTAACTTGGAGATATTACCTGATTCCATTGCTTGTATGGACATTAATTTTCATCACAACAGTATCATCATGGCTTTTAAATATGTGCTGTTTATGTGGACAGGGTTTGCGAATTAGATATAAAACTCTAGAGGAGTATAACTGTCAGTGTTTGTGTATGTCATAAGTGGCCATGATTATGTGTGGTGCTGCAAAATCGTTTGACGTAAGGAATAGACTTGGTGTGGTGGTTGGCGACTCGCGTGATGACAGCTTTGATGAGATTGCTTCATTGTGGACTTTTTTTTTTTTTTTTGTTTATAGGGATTCGTGAAATCATAGTGGTTTTTACCATGCCAAGATTTCCTATGCTTGTGTGTTACCCCTTGCTGCTTCTCAGTGTGACCCTCTAATCCCTGACACTGCGATCTTCTCCTACCAGCACTCCAGGAGGCAACACACTCTCTGCCGCCGAGCACACTTGTGCCATGGTGTGTGCGCTGTCCCGCTTCCTGCCCCAGGCCTGCGCAGCTCTTAAGGAAGGGCGCTGGGATCGGAAGACCTATTTGGGATCCGAGTTGCACGGCAAGACCCTCGCCATTGTGGGTTTGGGCAGGATAGGGCGCGAGGTGAGGCTCGCGGTGGTGGAGTATCTTTCATCTTTTGTAATGGTTGTGTCATAAATATTTGAAGGCGAGGTTGTTCAGCCAGAGTGTTGAAATGAAACGGCGTTCGCACCTCCCATCAGGTGGCTAAGCGCATGCAGGCCTTTGGCATGACGACCATCGGGTACGATCCAATGATCCCCGCGGACGTGACGGCTGGCTGGGGAGTAGAGTCGCTGAGCCTGGAGGCGCTGTGGCCACGGGCAGACTACATCACAGTGCATACCCCGCTGCTGCCACACACCAAGAACCTGATCGGCGAGAAGGTGTTCTCAGTCTGCAAGCCCGGCGTGCGCGTGGTGAACGTGGCGCGTGGCGGCATCGTGGACGAGGCTGCTCTTCTCAAAGCTCTGGACTCTGGGGTGTGCGGTGGGGCAGCGCTGGATGTTTTCGTGGAGGAGCCACCCACTGACCTGACACTGTGCAAACACCCCAAGGTAATGAGCAGTATTGACTGATATGAAGGTTTCCATGGCGCGTCAACAGTAGTACTGACTTGTAGAGGCTAATGGTGGCATGAATCAGTCTGTAAGTGAGCATGTTGACAGGTGATCTGCACGCCTCATCTGGGAGCCAACACCGTAGAGGCGCAGCGACGCGTGGCTCTGGAGATCGCCCAGCAGATTGTGGACATGTCCAAGGGACGCCCACTTACCGGCATAGTCAACGCCCCGGCGCTAACTAACGCCAGCAGCGAAGCCTTCAAACCATGGATTGAGATGGCCCAGGCCCTCGGCTACTTGGCCAACCATCTCTCCAAGCCCGCAGACACCCCGGCACTCACCATCACCCTGGACTTGTATGGTGAGACTTCTGTGGTGGGACTTGGATTTGTGCTGTGTGCCTCTATCATGCAATGCGTTGCTCAGTAAATATGTCCAAGATTTCTGTGGACTCTGTAAATATTCATGACTAAGATTTGTGTGTTTTCGTGCACAGGTAGCGAGGCGAGCAAGATGGATGCCTTCCTGGGTTCTGCCGTGCTTGTGGGGCTGCTCAAGGGCATGACGCAAAACGGCATCAACCTGGTGAATGCTCCCCTGCTGGCCCAGGAGCAGGGCGTCACTCTCTCTGTCAAGTCTCACCCTGGTGACCTGCCCTCCGTGGCGGCTGCTGGTCCTGACGCCCTCCAGGTCAAAGTCACGCGGGGCCTCAACACTCATGTCCTCATTGGTTAGTATTGCAGGTCACATAAAGATAGTTAGCGAGAGGGCGGCAGTAGTATCCGCACCCAGGTACTGGTGAGCCTGGCAGGGTGAGCCTGGTGAGGGACATGCTGCAGGTGCAGGGTGTTGTCTGGACTCAGAGGCAATGCTTCATTACAGGTAACGCTGCTTCGGGGCAGGCAACGCTGTACGGCCTGGACGGCTGCGTGTGGGACTCCGGCCTGACGCTGGGCCGCAACATGCTTTTCTTCTCCGCCTTGCCCACCGCCTCCCCGCTGGCCGCCATTGCCACCCAGCTGCTGGCAGAGCGTGCGGCCGTCACGTCGCTACTCTCCTCTGCCCCCACCAAGAAGGAGGTGTGGCACGTTGCCAGGACCGAAGAGGCTGTGGCTCTCCCCTGCGGTATCCCCGGGACGAGGCTCATGGCGCAGGTTACCTTCTGAGGCACCAAGGCCCGCCAGCAGCCGAGGCCAACAGTCATCTGTACTCTCCCTCCTGCCTCGCGATCAAGTGCTGCTCCTTGGGGGTCACAGTCACTGTGGCTCCCAGGACTGCGTGGCACCTTCTCGTAGGCTTAGCGGCTCTGCACCAAACCGTTCGTTTTAGCTGTTGAATGTCATCCGTAGGCATGACATTAACGCCGCCAGAGCATGTGATCCACCAGATCCTTGATGCATCACAAGTAGATGTCTGATATTTGCTTTAAATATGCAACCCTTCAGAGTAGTCCCTAAGGGTTGTTTGCATACATTGCCCCATTGAATACAGTTCCATGTATAAAGTGTTGGGTGGAAGTTTTCTCTCATAATCGTCCATAATCCTGTAATTTGTATATTGATGCACAGAACATTTAGAGGTGACGCATCCTTCAGACAGGTGTACTAAAGCACACTAAATGTAGTAATCATGCTATTTTATATATTTTTCTACATGTGTATGTATGTTAGTATCATGAGAGTGCAAAGTACAAAGCATTTTCTCTCCACCATATCAGTAAAACTTTACTCGTAAATATCGTCCATTTTTCAATTTTCAGCGGAATTGTCTCCTTTCTTTTCCGTCTTTGCCGAAGCTCAGGACTCGTGCACGTCTCGAGTCGTTGTCTTTTGCTGTTTGCTGTTTAATTAGTTTTATTTCTGGTTTTACAAACAATTGTACTTCAGAATACTGATTTTATTTCTGAACCTTATATTTGGAATTCTTTATTGATAAAACGGTATTTGGTCATCCAGCGGCCCTCGCTCACTCTGCCTCCATGACTATGCTGAAACGACGCCTCAGAACACTCGACTCCCTTTTCCCGGACAGGCTGCCGCTCTGCTTCCCAAACCTGAAACACTAACGGTTTCCGCACACACGCAGTTAGCAAGTGAAGGAACGCATTCATGTGTAGAATCTAAAGAGTCTCGATGAGCAGATGCACGTGTTTCATAACCTGAAACACTAACGGTTTCCGCAAACACGCAGTTAGCAAGTGAAGGAACGCATTCATGTGTAGAACCTAAAGAGAGTCGATGAGCAAATGCACGTGTTTCATGAGTCCTCAGATGAAGGTAGGTATAAATCAATATGCAGTAGATAGGCCGTGAACAATCACTTGCAAAATAATTCATACACAATTGTTTATGAATTAATACTCCAATACTCGCTTTTTTTTTTTATTTGGAAGCCATAGTAGAACAAAATACAAACGGAGGTTTGTGATTTTTAGTAACTACAGTGTTTCATAAATATTGAGAAGTCGAGTACTTCGAAATCTAAGACTCTTAATACTTTAATAGATTCTTAAAAACTTGGAAATACAAATAACATGACTCGCTCCTAATCAAAACTCTTAATCATAAAAAAATATATAATTGGAAGCTTGGAAGTTACAGAGAATGAGGGGCACTGCGCCGCGAAAGGAGTAAGAAAGGATGATGGAGTTGTGGTTAGAGGGGTGAACTGCCTGGCCTTTGCATCTTGCCTTGTGCTTGCCTTTCCAAAGACTGTGCACGACAGATGCAGAACGGACCACGAAGGCTCCACGAAACTAATATGTACTATTAGCTTTTTGGGCAACATAGTCTGGCAGTACTTGTATATAGTTATCTTGTTTTAGTTCATTGATTGCGGAGAGAAAATCTGATGAATTGCGAAAACTGCATGAAGTGGTGAGAGGGTGGTGAGAACACACAGTACATCTAGACAAGGGCACAACTTTGGGTAACTAACATGTTAAAAAGACAATATCTTATTAGGGAAAGTAGAGATAAGTTTCATTACCATCTAGCCTCCAGACCCTGATTGGCTAATACTGGAAGAAAAAGGACTCCAGAAGTGAATGAGTGGGAGGAGGCATACACCCCTGGAATCCAGGTGTGTGCTTCCTGCTTGTTGTTGTCTCTTAACCCTCTGACTCTTCTGGGTCCCCTGAGCCTAATGAAATAGATTGATGCAAATTCACATTTTTTTTTTTTTAAGATATAACCTACAAAGTCGAGTAGTTAGGCATTTTTAGTGCCTGTTATCTTACTTTTGCTCATTAAAACTGTTCTCCATCACTGAAATGGAGCAAAAGTGTAGCATCATTGGCAGTCAGAAGGCTAACTGACTATACGGCGGCGGCTGTGATCTGAAGGTCTATGTTGGTGACATGACGCCAAACAATGGCATATTTTCTCGTTGCTTTGGCGCGAGGAGCAGTGCATTTTATGCGGTAAGTCGGCTCTGCCCTGCCGCAAATGTATTCACACTACTTACTGTATGTTGTTTGTTTTATAAAGAAAAAAACAAAAAATAAAGTTAATTTATAGTTTTAGACGTATATATGATGCATGAATAATCTCTGCATTTAGATACATCTGGCATTCCTTTGTATTTATATTATTGCCTGTTATTAGCCACGTAGCTTTAGGTATGTCAGTTTACACAGTTAATGCAAATATGGAAAGTCACAACCACTGCATACCCAACACTTCATAATGCAGGTAGATATGTGGACACAATTAGGGTGGTGCCAGATACCTTCACAGGAGGCGAGGCGGGATACCTAACCGCTGCTTCATTGCTGGCGTGATCCTGATGAACCTTCCTTACCACACTGCATGGAGTCCTAGGAATATCTTAAGTTAATAAGTGCAGAGGGACTGTGGCGCCCGCCAAGTGATGAAATGAGGGCCGAGCTTGTCACGAGCGCCGAAGCGAGACGACACCTGGCGTACGAAGTGGAGGTGGCTGCCGCTGTTTACACTTTGTCACTGAGCTCGGCGGCCAAGTTGTCGATGCCGCTGCCTTTCTTCTCCACGTCGCTCTGGTGGTGCGCTACGCCCTTCGAGACGCCGGTCTTTCCTGGCACGTCCTGCGGGAGAGAAGAGAGACGTGAGGCTCCGATTACAGAGCAAGGTAAAGTGATAAGTGAGACTGATGAAAACCTTTCCTTCCCTCTTCACCAACGCCTGCTTCGCCACCCACACCTCCGTGCCTCACTCATGCTGTCCTGTGTGTCTTCTTCCCCATCAGTTTTATGAGTGAACGTTTAATTGTGTATTGCCTAAAAGTATAAGCGATTAGGATCAAAATATAAGGTTAACTTGGTGATCTAAGCTTTGTGTTGTTTAGATGGCAGTCCCCGCAACCCCGGCAAGATGGCGCTTGGGTCGCAGGTTCTATTCCCTTCACGGCGCCTTTCTCCTGAACCTCTGATTTTTTTGAGCTTCCACGTCAGTCACTTTGTATTTCAATGTACAGCGTGTTGTGGTTATACTCTAGTCTGAAGCGATGCAAGAAGACACCCTGGTTTGAGGCGAAAACCACCTCACCCCTAGAGAGAGAGAGAGAGAGAGAGAGAGAGAGAGAGAGAGAAAGAGAGGAGGCGGAAAGGAAAGTGAGTAACTACCCTTCGTGTTCATCATTCCTAAAGTGGCATGATGTGGTATTAAGGTGATGCTAATATGGTTAATGATACAGTAACGGCCTTTAACAGCCCGGCTATATCTAAGGCAATTAGAGAAAATCACAGCATTAAGACGCGATGGAGCGCCGCCTGTTTCTTTTCTTAATTGTATTTTGCTGGCTACAAGAATTCTGGTCGATATATTTTGTCCATTGTAATTTAGTCATGTGATGTGTTTCTATACACAGATTTATGGATAGGGATGATAGGTGGACACTGGTATAAATGTTTCATACAGGGACTGCCACGTGTAGGCCTGGTGGTTTCTTGCAGCCTCCTTTATGCGATCATGTCCGTGTAAAGGTGTGTGGGCTGAATGCTGCACACCTTTCCGTGGAAGGTTAGAGAGTTCCCCATCACGGCTTGGTTTGGGATTCACAGATGTTTTGGTGCTTAAGATAATTTCATGGCTTTTAAAGTAGTTTCCCTTCATTGCAAACTTAGCCAAGTGTTTTGTGTGGCAATCTTGAACTAAGTGGAAGTGCTCCTTAAAAGTAGTGTTGCCATGACTGCTGTGGCTCAGAATGCGGTGTTAGGAAGGGCAATAAAAAGAGCACAAAAAAAAAGGAAAAGAAAAGAAAAGGCCCACTGAGGTACCAGTCCCAGGAGAGGTGTCAGTGGTGTGCTGGTGGCCGTTACCTTGAGGCCTGTGGAGGGCGAGAGCTTGTCGGAGTGGCGATTTCGGTACCACAGGTAGCTTTTCCTGATGAAGAGCAGGATGAGAAGAGGCAACGGGGTGAAGAGCATGAAGGCGCCGGGCAGGGCTGCGGGAGGAGTGGTGGTGAGGAGGGAACGTACTGACACACACACACACACACACACACACACACACACACACACGCAGATAAGTATAACAAACGAACTAAACAGACGGGACATCACAAGCTTGACTCAATCCTGTAAAAATACAATTAGGTAAGAACACACACACCTGAAGAACCAGACGTAAAGTAATTTAATGACACACACACACACACACACACACACACACACACACACACACACACACTTACATACCTGTCGCGATCTCTCCCGCGGGGCTCGACACAGTGAGGATGAGAATGACGAGGGCAATGGTGTAGTTCTGCACGCCCGTCTCCACCCCTACGGCGATGATGCGCGCAGTGTCCATGCGGAACAGCGCCGCGAAGATAGACCCCGCGGTGTAGCCCAGCGTGGGGAGCGCAATTCCTGCCACCAGCGTCTGGGGGAGGGGACAAAAACACCTGTTGTTATTAATTGCTGTTAATTAGATATCCTTGCGTTTGGTAAGTCTTTTGTTACTCGTTGCTTTTTTACGTAAGAGGAGCGCTGGCCAACGGCAATTAAATTTATATAAACAAAAGGCCAACTGAGGTGCAAATCCCCAAAGAAGAAGAGACAAAAGGATTAACCAAAATTAGAGACGTGTCTTGAGGCGGCTGGTGATTAGATACCTTTCCCTTCGCTCGTGATCAAGATCGTAGATGATCCAACGTTTGTTAAATCTCTTGTTAATCGTTCCTGTGAAGTAAATACCATTGCCTCGCTCGTAATGAAGATCGTAGATGAACTAATGCTTGTTAAACCTCTTGCTACTAATTCCTGTTAGGCATACACTCTTCCCTCGTTCGTATTCATGATCATAGATGACCAAGCACTCTTGTTACTTGTTGCTGTTAGTCAGATACCTTTGCCTCGCTCATAAGACTAGTGATGTTAAGTCTAATTCGAGATGTGCGTAACTACCCAGGTACAGCCGCAGTAACAAGGCAATCAGTACGTTATATAACAAATGCCCCAGCGTGGTGTGAGGTGGACGAGTACCACTGTGCTTTGTCATTCGAAAGACGTCAGTTCCTGCTCGGCTTATAGATAGAATTAACTGAATGTACTCTATAATATTATAATATTACTTTTGGGGAGCTTCAGAAACCGTGGCCACCTGTACTTACCCTCCAGTCGAAGAGCGTGAAGATGTACAGGTAGCAGTACGTCCCGAAGGTGAAGATCAGGATGAGGTTCATGGCGCAAAAGGGGGACATCATCTTGCTGCAGAACCTCACCATCTTGCTCCTGGGGGAGGAAAGCGTCAGGTTTCAAGACACGTATCCTTCAGTTTTGGACGATAATTTTGACCTTTCTTTTGGGACTGGCACCTCAGAGGGCCATTTTGTTTCGCTTTTTTTTGTTGCCCTTGGCCGGTGCCCCTCTTACTTATAACAAAAAAGGAGTGTGAGAAATGAGACAGATTTGCTTGAGTCAAAGGTTCAATATTCATAATTAGGGGAGTGGCCTAAGTAAAGAAAACATTAAGGAGAAGGAATAAAACACCAAAGGATAACATACGTGAGGAGTAGCTGTAGCAGGAGGCACTTAGGGGAGTTAGGTGGGGGTTGTGGGGAAAGGAGATAAAATTGTGTGAGTCAACTGCAGTGTTCATAGTAAGAGGAGTGGCTTGAGTGGAGAAAACATCATGACTCGTAGGGAGGGAATGAGGGAATAGAACATCAGAGGAAAACATGAGTGGGAGTAACAGTTTTAAGAGGCACTTAGAGGGATTAGCTGGAGAAGGGAGACGGATTTCCTTGAGTCGCACCTGCAGTAGTCGCAGTTACGAGTGTGACCACGTACCCTGGGAATTTTGCCTGGAGGAGGATCCCGACGCCGCAGGGGATGATGAGGGAGATGACGGTGATGGTGATGTCGATGTAAGGGATGACGAAGTCGGCGTCAGACATGATGACAGGCCCCAGCGTCAACACCCACAGCGGTACTGATGCTGTGAGGGGACGCAGAAATTGGAGGTTAGTCGAGTTGTGGCGCCGCGGCAGTGTTGTGAAATGTGACTAGCTTTGGTTGTGAGGGAATGCTGCCGCTCCCACCACCGAGAAGGCTGTATTCCTAAACACTGGTTACTTAACAGGCTGTAGTGATCTCAAATTCTTTCAGCTCTAAACTCGCGGTCGTCTTGATTTGCAGCTTCCGTCGGTTGAATATAAATGAAAAATATTTCATGGTTGTGTTTCCTTTGGCTATTTGTGCGAGTTTTCCAATACCAAAGACTTATTAGGATCTTTTTACTACGATTCACACAGCTATTAAGGCTTTCTGGGTGTGGTATGCGATCATCCATTATATACTTGAGGTCTATAACGGTAAACATCGTGTCTCTTGATGTACGAGTTCGTTTCAAGCCGCATCTGCTTGTAATTCTGGATATTCTGTTAATAGTTCTCTCTTAGGAATGCCAACTTTAGCAGGCTTTCTCTTTTTCTCGTTTTCTTTCTCTTACTTTTTTTTTTTTCCTTTGTTGTCTTTTTGTTGCCCTTGGCCAGAACCTCTCTTACATAAAACAAAAGATAAGTGCGCAATTCAGTTCCCCCACAGAGTTAATCAGTACATGGTAAACGGATAGGTATGCTCATAAAGACTCGTGGGGTTCTTTATTTTAACACATCATTTCACACCGTCTTATCTTTTTATTGCGCGAGGATGGCGATATCAAGTACGCAGAGCTGCTGTGATTTACGTAACCAATTCGCCAGACACCAACGTTTTCTGTCGATCACCGTGACTTTGTGTTTACCTCGTGGCCGGGGAAACACGTGAGATTTTTCTTTTATCCCTTATGTATGTAATCAAAAGGCTCAAGAGACAGTTGCTACTAAATGCGTCAACACACACACACACACACACAGGCGCGCGTTATGAGCATACAGACTCCTCCCAGGTAAATAGTGGCTTATGTATTGGTACAGAACATGTGGAATATACAGAATTTAAGGAGGAGGAAGAGGAGGAGGACACGGAGGACGAGAAATAGAAGAAGAAAAAGAAAGAAAAGAACAAGAACAAGCGGAAAAAAAAGTGAAGAACAATAAGAACAAGAAAATAATGAAAAGAAAAAGAAAACATGGAGAAGAAAAACAAGAAGAACAAGGACAAGATGGTAATGATAATGGGGAGGAACATAAAATGGAAATAAGCGGTCAAAAAAATCCCCTACCAAAAGAAACGAAGGTGGAGACACAGGTCATCATGCAGGAGAGGTCGAGGGAGCCGCCCAGCAGGTGGGTCCACATGTTGGAAGCGCCGCCCCCGGGACAGCAGCCGCTCAGGAACATACCCAGCCGCATCAGTCGCTCTTCGAAGGAGTCCCCGGAGTACAACGCGAGGCCCAGGCCGAAGGAGATCTAGAGAGATAGAGAGGAGGCGGGGTGGGGGGCGGTTAGTGTTTGGTATTACAAGAGTTTGCCTTAAAAGTTTAGAGAAAATGTTTTTTTTTTTTTTTGACATGGAGAAAGCGAGGGACTTGTATTAAATCTTGCAATATTTTCCCTTAAATGTATAGAGGAAATGTTTCTTCTTTGACCTTTAGAGAGAGAGAGAGAGAGAGAGAGAGAGAGAGAGAGAGAGAGAGAGAGAGAGAGAGAGAGAGAGAGAGAGAGAGAGAGAGAGAGAGAGAGAGAGAGAGAGATTGGCGTTTACTAGATATTGAAGTTGTTTCTCTTAAAAATTAGAGAAAATAGTTTTCTTTGACGTGGAATTTCAGGGATAACATGTGTAGATTAATGTTCCCTGAGTCTGGATGAACTAAAAAGCACATTCGAACCAGGCATTTGTGAAACATTGTCCCCTCACTCAAGATTAGATAAAATGAAGACACCCAGACTCATTTTGCTTCACCGTCAACACCAAATAAGTTTCCAGTGGATCAGTTGTGGAATGGAAGAGACAAAATTGACCACGTAAAGTACAAACAAACTCTTTCACTGCCATGATGATTGTTTGCATGGACACACACAAGGAAGGAGAGAATAGCAGGTTCATTGCGTTTCATGCAGGCTATTGATCTATTCAAGGAACAATACTACAAAAATGTCAATAAAGTTGTAAAAAAATATTTTGGTGAAGTGTTTTTACTTTTCCTTTTTTATGTAAGAAGAGCTCTGGCCTAAAGTAACATGAAAGATAAAAAAAAAAAAAAAGCCCACTGAATAGTTAAAAAAAAAAAAAAAACAGGATTATCCAAAATTTCATAGCTTTCTTCCTCTTGAAACCGTTAACGTCAAGGGTGGGAGGAACACAGAAGCAGGTAGCGAGTTCCGTCCAGGGTTGCCTATGAGCGGAAATGTGGACGCCTCGCTATACAGTGCACAGCGGAAGTTCATGTGTCCTTTTAATCACAGGTCGTATACAATTATGGTATGGTAAAAGGCTTTGTTTCCACATCTCACGTATCAGAAAGGTGCGAAGACTGCGTATTAGCTTGGCGCATGGGGGAGGAGGAAGAGGGGGATCCGAATGCCGCAATGAAATTATTGTTCATACCACTGTAAGGAATGGCGAAGGTGTTGACATCTTATCTAAAGTGTCCCTGGGAAGGCTAGACTGAGCTGGTCTGGTTTGAAATGAGCTGGATTGGAGTGGCGTGGGGTGGAGTGGTTCTGAATTACACCGGGGTGGAATGGGCTGGACTTGAATGGACTAGGGCTGGAGTGGGCTAGGCGGCTGGAGTGGGACTGGGTGGAGTGGCATGGCGTTAAGCTGGGAGGCTGTAGTGGGCTGGATTCGGGTGGACTAGGTTTGGCTGGAGTGGGTTTGGTGGGAGGTAGGTGGAGCGGAGTGCATGAAGTGGAGTGCACGTGTCTCTGGTTGACAGATGGACGGGGATTGTCAGTGATGTCTACGCAGTTGTGGAGTCTCGGGGAAAATCTGATGGCTTAGCACGTCTGTGGTAGTCTTCCCCCTCTCCCACCCCCTTCTCTCCCACCGAAAGTGATTTGTGAAGTGAAATTGCTGGTGTATGGGTAAATGCACAGTGGTGGCGTTGATGATTGGGTAGTTTTCTAGACTAGGCACTACGTAGATAGGTCAGGTAGGTCAGAGACGTGGTGTCACATTACAAAATGCTTCAGAAAAAAAAAAAAAAAATATGTATCAGAACTGTCTCCATTCCTCACATCCACAAATAGAAGAAAAGATAAAAGAAGTGAAAACACGAATAAGATACACATAGGAAGGGAAAGGAAAAGAAGTAAAAAAAAAAAGAAAGAAAAACATATCCGTACACCAACGCT